>NC_022011.1:6187506-6205789 GCF_000317375.1 Microtus ochrogaster
CTCCTCTCCTCTCCTCTTCTCTTCTTTTTCAAGTTTCTCTGTGTAACAGCCCTGGCTATCCTGGAAGTTACTCTATGGACCAGGCTGACTTTGAACTCACAGAGATCTGCCTGCATCTGCCTCTTGAGTGCTAGGATTAAAGATTGTTAATATTAAAGGATTTTTTAAAAAATGATGCTTATTACAGACTATAAGCATTTTATGGTGAGGAAATCAATAAACTTACAAATTGTTCAAGGGAAAATTCAAAGATCATTCTCTCTCGTTCCTTCTTCCTGAATTACAAACGGTCAGCTCTTTATTAACAATGAGAGCAATCTTCACAGTGTACAGAGGCTTATTCCACAGCAGCGGATAACCACTCTGGCTTTTTGTCCGCCAGACAGAAATCATTTTCATTTAAGCAAATTAGTTCCGTACAATTTAAGCAGCTGTAAAATAGCTCAGAGAGATGCAGGTTCCATAGCATCAGGTAATTGAGTTTAGAAACTCCGTTCTGACAAGATCTAGCTTTCCGCTGAAACTACTTAGTAACCTTTCTGCTCCATTTCAGAGTTGTTCAGTGTATCCTGAGACAACAGCTCTGAAGGGGCTGAGGGCTACAATTTTACCAGTATTCACTAGGCGCTCCTGATTCCCTCTGTCCCCGCCCCTTTCCTCCAGCCTGAAACATTGTCCCTCCATAGCTTGAGTGCTGACAAGCCTCCTTCGTGGTCTCAAGCCCCCTATTCTAGATTTCCTGTTTATCCCTGGTCCCTTTATTCACAAACGTTAAATGCTTACTGCCTGTACGTAGGACCATGCCTTATGGTCTTACCTGCCCTTGCTGGGCCAGAGTGACCTGTGTGAGAGCTGAAGAGTCCAGGTGAGAGGGTTACCTGCCACAAAAGGCTAAACATAAGATACCGAGCCTGGTACTTAACTGTGGGCAGTGCTTGGTAAATATTAGCCATCATAGTGAACACCATCTGACCGGGTGTTCGGCTTCTTTTCCTTTCAAGTACCCTCCATGTAGACCTACCTCAGCTGGGCTGGAAGGCCCTCGTTCCCCTTCAGTAGCCTCAGTAACACACTGCTGCTGCATGGCCCTAGCCCCACCTGTCAGGCCTGCAAGTGAATGAACTGGGTTGAGGCAGGGACCTGTGTCCTCATTTCTGGCAGCCGTCCTGGCCCAGCACTCCCTTACTGGTTTTTCTTTGCTTGACTGGTGACCTGTGTCTTGTGATGTCCTGTGATAAGCACTGGCTTGAACTGTGTATTTCTCTTTCTTGCTGGTCTGGGCTTTCTGAATGTGTTTGGATAGTGTGGTGCACCTGTGGTCTGTTGCTAAGTTACACACATCCACATGGCAAAGGTACCTTTTTTTTTTTCCTGTTTGTTGTCCATAATGAAGAACTCCTGACTGCTTGGCAAGTGTTACCAGCTCATCCAAGATTGGTCTTCTGTGTTGCTGAAGTTTGGGAAAGTCCCAAGTCCAGGAGGAACAAGCTAGATCTGGTTCATGTTGACCCTGAGAGTGGTGCCAGCGTACATAGAAGGTGACCCTACAGTTGGAGTCTCATCTCGGTCACAGGAGCAGCTTGCCTGTGCCCTTCCTGTGTGTTTACAGGGGAGGAGCCTGGCTTTTGGAAGAACACAGTCTTTCCTCTGGCCAGATGTGAGAAAGTTGGATGAATTTCGGTAGGGGCCTTGCATGTGCTAGGCCTGCGCCAGCCCACCTTGTGCTGGGTCTCCAGCCTCCTCCTTAGCCTTCGTAGCCGTCCTGTGGCTGTGGGGAAGACTGATGATAGGAAGAAGCTCAGGCACATTTAGCGCAGTAGCCTAGGAAGCATTGCATAGAGAGTGCAGTCTACCTGGGCTGCTGTTTAAAGGGCTGGTGCTGACAGCCCAGACTGACTGGCTGAGTCAGTGTCCTAGAACAGGCAGCGGGGAGGCCCCAGGGTTTGGACTGTAGGAACTCCTTGCTCTTGGTAGAATTTTACCTTTTAGTTTTTTTACTTCTATGCTAGTAAAACAAAAGCTTACTAGTGAGGCAGCAAACATCTGTATTCTTCATAGAACATGGCGGTGGAATTGAAGCCCAGGACTGTGTGTGAGTCCTGAAGTATGGTGTGGTGGGCTGGCGAGGAGGTTTCGTCAGCTTAGTCCTGCACGTGTCCCATGTGTCGCCCTCACCACCTTCACTACACGTCTGGGAAAGCCGCAGCTGCTGCCCTGCAGTTGGAGGCCCAAGGGCTGCCAAGCTAGGAGGCCTTAAAAAAACAAAAACAAAAAACAACTGATTGCAAGGAAGTCTCAGGAGAGTCCACAGGACCATGGGTTTGTCAAAACATCTGTGTTCCATTTGTTCTATAGGAGCTGGCAGGGTGTTTGTTTGTTTGTTTTAAAATGACCAGATCAGTAGAACTGAAGTTTTTTAAAAAGAAAGAAAAAAGAAAGAAAAGCTAGGTGTGTACAGTTACTTTCTTAGTAGAGTATCCAGATGTGGCAAATACAGAATTAGCCAGACTGGTCCAGTCGTCTCATTCTCAGCATCCTGCTCTCAGTGAGTATTGCTCACATCGGGCAGGTTGTGCCCTGCGTGGATGCCCGAGGATGAAGGGAGGCGGAGGTTTGCGTGCTCTGATTGCCCTGTCATAGGTCTGTGCCAGCAGCATCTGCTGGCAGGGAAGATGGCCTGTTTTCCAGAGAGGATGTTTTTGTTTATTTCTTCTGAGACAGAGTTTCCCTGTATAGCTCAGGCTAGCCCCCAGTTCTCAATACTCCTGCCTCAGCATCCTGAGTGTTGGGATTACAGTCATGCCCCACCGTGCCTGCCTTCCGCATCTGTTTGCCATTGGCTTAGAGCTTCTGTGGGGAGCAGTGATGTTTGCTTTTTCCCCTTTGGGGCTGGGGATTGACTCAGCAAGCATTCTACCAGTAGCTTGTTTCTTTTGTTTGTTTTTTCTTTCAGTAGCTCTGTCTCCCTCATCTAATAGGGGAATTGATTTTACAGACGCAGCTGGGGCCTGATGTTAATTAAGTCAGATAGGAAACTAAGTTCTCAACTACGCAGATGTAAGCTGTAGCTATCTTCTAGACATACTGTTTAAAACAGGTTTATTTTGAATTAATGAACATGTAGCCCTTGCAGCGTTTTCTTTGCTGCATGTAGATAATAGTGTATTCAATGCCACACGAGTGACTACATGCAAACCAGTAATTAATACGTGCTCCTGTTTGCGGGAATGAAGAGCTTTCATAGCCCTCCTCCCCTTTTGAGTCAGGGTCTCTATGTCAATGGTTCTCAGTCTTCCTATGCTGCAACCCTTAATATAGTTCCTCAAGTTGTGGTGACCTCCAACCATAAGATTATTTTCATTGCTATTCATAACTGCAGTTGTGCTACTGTTACGACATGTAATGCAAGTGTCTGTGCTTTCTGATGGTCTTAGGTGACCCCGTGAAAGGGTCCTTCAACCCTCTGTGTAATCCTGGAGCTTGCTGTGTAGACCAGGATGGCCTTGAATTTACAGAGATCCTCCTGCCTCTGCCTCCCTGCTTCTTTCTCTCAAATGCTGGGATTAAAGGTGTGCTCTCAGTCCATTTTAAAACCCAAGTTGTGAAGTCAGGTGTAGCTCAGTTGTAGAGCTCTTGCCTAACATGCACTGGGTTCAGTTCTTGTTACCCTCTCAAGAAAACCCTGAAGTTACCAGTCAGTCCACCGAGCCATCAGTGATGTGTGGTAGCCAGTAGAGTTGGGTGTAGACCGATGGTAGAGTTTCTACCTAAGTGTGTTCCTTCTCCCTTTTGCCTTGCACCTCTCTTCTCTTGCTGTTTCTAGACTGACCTTGAACTTCTGGACTCAAGCCTTGCTTCTCTTTGAGCCTCCCACTTAGTGAGGGTCATGGGTTCACCACTGCACCCATACCTTTGTGGCTTGCCCGGCTGCTTTGAGGTTCCACTGTGTTGAGCTGACCTGTGTCGCCCAGGCACACGCTTGTGGCTACAGGATTTATTGATAATAGGCTCTGGGGGTACACTCACAAGTCTCTTGAGTCTTGCAGGGTTTGAGCCACGGCTTCGTTCTTTCTGTAGGACTGTTTTTCTCCCTGATCAAGGGCAGCATGTGACTCCCGAGCCCATTGGCCCATGTCTCCCTTCAGCATAGCTCTGCCCAGCTTTGTTTTGTCCCACTTTTGCCTGAGGCCACTCAGATACTCCATTCTCTGCCAGTCTGGCCAGCTTATGGAGGGCATCCATCTATCAGGCTCTTCTGGTAGAGGCTTCTGAGCACTGAGTGCCTTGGGCTGAGAACTTAGGGGCAATGCTGGTGTGGGGATAAGAGCTTGTGCTGTTTGTTGGCTCTGCCTGAGATAGCTGGGGACTGGCAACCCTCAGCCTGCCAGCGTCCATGAGAGAGTGATAGGATGGAGGGACGTGCAGGCCTGCAGAGGAGGGTGCCAGTCCCTGTGTAGTTGTTACCAAGCAAAGAGATCCAGCAGCGGGGAATGCTCTGTTTTAGGTGAGAGGAATGAACTACAGGGAGGAGTCTGGGAAACCTTGTTGCCCTGGCTTATTTGCAGAAGGATCCCAGCCTTGCTTGGAATGCTGCATTAAGAGGCCCATGGAGCCGAGCACATTTGCAGCATGAGGTTTTGGTCCTCAGTGCAGGGCAGTGTGTTTCCTGTTTTACAGTAGCACAACTCAAACAACTCTGAAGGGTCAGAGGAGTCTTAAAGGAATGGTTAAGCAGGGCTAAGCGTTTCATTGTTTAAACTGTATCTGTAATGTATTGTGAGAGGTTTTTAACATTTTAAATGTTTGTCCCTGGCTGTCTGCCAGACCCCATGCTAACCTGCTCTTGGTGGTTAAATCCCAATGAGCATGAGACTGTCTCTGTTTGGACCTGGCTGGGTCAAGTTAGAGGTACCTGGCTAGCCTGGGTTTGGGCCTACCCCTTGGGGTCAAGGTCCTGAGCATGAAGAGCAGTCTGCAGTCCCTTCTTCTGGGGGCGGTGGAGTAAATGACCAGTTCGGGGGGCGGGGGGGGCGAGTGAGGGTGTGGTCTCCTGAAGCCGCACTGCTCTCCTCAGCGCTGGCCTTGCTGCTGCTGTCTTCCCACACATCTCTTCTGCCTTCCTGCTTTCCTGGCTGCTTTCCCCTGCATTCGAGACCCCCCCAGGTTACCACTTGAAGCCAGTTCCTCCGCTGCTGCTCCAGCCTCACATCTGGTGAAGTGTTTTGGGGAGCCTGGGGCTGCACAGGCCTTACAAAGCTCCTTTATGTCAGGACCTCAGCCGAACACATTTGTATTAGGAATAGCACACTTGTAATTCGACTATAAACCACAGACTAGGAGAACAGCCTCTTAAAATACTTATGCCTTAAGAAAAAAATCAGGCTATTGTAGAAAAATAATTTTTTATAGTAAAAATTGCCAGTTTTCTCAGCTATCAAGTATGGCCTCCTCAGATACTTGGGTGAATGCTGTGTTAGCCTTATTCCTGTTTGCAGATTACTGGGATGGGATACTATGGATATTGTTTCATAACTTATCCTTGGATATATCGCAGTCTGAAAATAGATATACGTTATTTCTCTTAAGAACGTTCCCTGAAGATGGCTAAGGAGAGGGCTGTATGGGTACTGTTCCTGCCATGAAAGAATGAAGACCTCGTTCAGCTCTCTAGCTGCTGGGGTGCAGAGCAACACCTCTGTACCTCTGGTGCAGGGAATAGGGGCAGAGTTATAGTGACAAGGGATTACTGCAGCTCATTGGCCGTCTCGTTGGGCTGAATTGTGACGTCATGGATGATGAAGGATGATTGAGGAAAGACACCAGATGCAAATCCCTGACCTCCATATGGACTCGCACACATACACACACACATACACACACACACACACACACACACACACACATAGACACATGCGCGCGCACACACACGCACACAAACACTTTCTGCTGAAATTCAGAATATATATAGAAATGACCCCCAGCTATGTGTTTGCAGCCTTTGGTAACCCACTCTTATGGACCCTTTCTTGTTTTGCTGTAGGTACCATTTTGGAAATGGGACATTTGTTTCATGGTTGGGTGATAGTATTGAAGACTTACCTAGGAGTAAGGTTGGGTTAGAGATGCAGCTCAGTATAGAGCTCTTGCCTAACGCACAAAACCCTGGGTTCCATCCCAGTTGTACTCAGTGTAGTAGGAGGTTTCTGTCCTGCCCATTCCCGCAGTAAACACACAGAAACTATATTATTTGCAATACTGTTTGGCCAATAGTTTAAGCATATTTCTGACTAACTCATATCTTAAATTAGCCCATTTCCATTAATCTGTGTATCGCCACGAGGCTGTGGCTTACTGGGTAAAGTTCTGGCTGTCTCCAGTGGGACTACATGTTTTCTTTCTGACTCCGCCTTCTTTCTCCCAGCATTCAGTTTAGTGTGCCCCACCCACCCACCCAGTTCTGTTCTACCCTGCTCTGCCATGGAGCTGCCACCAGAGACAGACATGCCCACAGCCACATGGCGATACACAGATTAATGGAGATGGGTTAAATTAATATGTAAGAGTTAGCCAATAAGAAGCTAGAGCTAATGGGCCAAGCAGTGATTTAGTTAATATTTCCGGTATTGAGCTGCCAAGTGGCCGGGAAACAAACAAGCTACCTCTTACTACAAATATGTGTATATACACACATAGACACATAAAATCTGAAAGGATTTAGGGGCATGGCAGACTAGTAGAATGCTTAGGCTCTGGTTTACTTCACACACGTGTGCACGTGCATGCACACACATACACACACACAGCTTCCTAGGACTGGGATTGCTGGGCCACTTAAACCACTAAACCTTTTCAGCTCCCTGTTTTAATTATTTTAGAACTGAGTAAACAGTTTTCTAGAGTGGCTGTATATTTGTATTCCTTTATTTATTTATTTTGGTGGTCTTTTGATGCAGGGTTTCTCTATATAACAATCCTAGCTGTCCAGGCATCTGCTTTGTAGACCAGGCTCCCTCATACAGGCTGGCTTTGAACTCACTAAGATCCACCTGCCTCTTCTTCCAAGTACTGGGATTAAAGGTGTGTCCCACAGCCACCGGCGTATCATTTGTATTCTTACTAGCAGTATGTGAAAGTTCTAGGTGCTCTGCTTGGCCTCATAGTCTCTCCTGTCTATTCTGTCTGTTGCCTGTCTGTTTAGAGGTAGAGTCTCACTGTGTAACCCAGGCTGGTCTTGAATTTGAGATCCTCCTGCCTCAGCTCCTGAGTGCTAGGGTTATGGGTGTGCACCTATCTTTTATTTGTTCTGGGTATTGACTCTTATACATATATGATTTATAAAATTTCTTCCTATTTTTCATTCTGTTGATTCCTTTACGTAGAAACTTTATGTTTTGATGATAGATAGACAGACAGACAGACAGACAGACAGTACTGATTCTCTGTTAACTTGTGTTTGCTGAACTTGTGGTGTCATATTCAAGGAATCATAACAAATCCAGTGTCATGAAGTTTTTGCTGTACTTGCTATTAAGGGTTTAGTAGTGGCAGGTGATACTAAGTTCTCCCTCAAGGGTTTAGTAGTGACGGGTGATACTGAGGCTTTCTCCCTCAAGGGTTTAGTAGTGGCGGGTGATACTGAGGCCTTTCTCCCCCAGCTCTTCAGTGTTCTTGCTGATGCTTTGTTTACTGGTTGGAACCAATTATGAAGAAAAAAATGCTGACTCTTGCAGCTCTGCTGCTAACATCTTTGTCCGTGATATGTTTTTGTTTCGTGTTTCTAGAGGCTCTGTTATTGGTTGTACACACATTTGGGAGTGTTGCGGCTTAGTAAATTGGGACTTTGTTGTAATACGGTGTTCTCTTTTCTTCATCATAACTTTCAGTGTGAAGTTTTCTTTGTCCTTGTTAACAGAGTCACTCCAGCTCTCTGAGGAATTGCGTTTATGTAAATACTAACGGATGGTCTGTGTGTCGTAAATACCACAGCTTCATACTTCTGCTCTGCTTCCTCGGGTTCATAGGAACCATGTCAGAAAGAGAACACATTTTTTTTTAAAAAAGATTTTATTTATTACATATACAATACAGTGTTCTGCCTCCATGTCAGAAGAGGGCACCATATCTCATTGTAGATGGTTGTGAGCCACCATGTGGTAGCTGGGAATTGAACTCAGGACCTCTGGAAGAGCGGTCAGTGTCCTTAACCTCTGAGTCATCTCTCCAGCCCCAAGAGAACACATTTTACACTGAACTGTCAGTCATATTCTAAAGAAGAGGGGGATTATCAATTATTTACTCAAGGTGTTTTCATTTGTACCTGTTTATTATTGCTTGAGACAGGGTCACTATGTAGCCCTGACTGCCCTGGAACTCCCTGTGTAGAACAGGCTGGCCGTAAGCTCACGGATTTCTGCTTGCCTCTGCCCCCATAGTGCTGGGATTTAAGTTGTGTGTCACTATGCCTGACTCCACAGTGCTGGGATTTAAGTTGTGTGCCACCATGCCTGACTCCATAGTGCTGGGATTTAAGTTGTGTGCCACCACCTGACTCCATAGTGCTGGGATTTAAGTTGTGTGCCACCATGCCTGACTTCTGTTGTTTTTTTTGAGGCATGGTGTCATGAAGCCTAGACTGGGCTCTCCATGTGCTCTGAGATGTTACATACCTGTAGGCCCCTGTACTAGTGCACACCCACAGAATAAATAAATTCCAAAAGAAAGCATCTCTGAGGAGCAGTTCTGAGAGTTGGGGGCATCCACCTGCACCTGTGCTGCCTCAGCGCCTGGGGTCTGGAATGTCAGGATGAGGGAAGAAGCTCGTGATTTTCCTTGTCCGTGAGTGCGAAGAACCTCCTTGCCTACCGCCTGGACTCTGTCTACACCTGCTTCTCTGCTCTGGGTCTGAGGCAAATTTAGATCTAATCTGGGGACACTGGAGCGAAAACAGGTCCCTGACTGCTGGCTTGGGCTTTCCATCCTCTTGTTTTCAGAAACCTGTTCCAGGCCATGTTGACCAGGCAGCCGTCAGTGGGGAGCAGGCTGGAGTTGGACCTGCTTCATAACTGAACTGGGATGTCAGAGTTGTGATATTTGGATGTTGTCTAATTTGTTTTTATTATGTGTAGCTGACATGCTGTTGGCTCGCTTTGCTCTGTGGTGCTGATTTTTTTTATAGTAAGCAAATGTTTTACAAATCATTCTTAGATGGGTGTAGTTTGTGCTAGGAATCATGGAAAAGAATCCATTTTAATAAGGCCTGAGCTTAATATTAATATCTGCATATTAATGAATGAGTTTCCAAGGTGGATGTGAAAATCAAACTTTCTAGAAAAGTTTGTTGACCTCTCAGCCAGTCCCCCACCAAAAGCAAGCTTGTTTCTGACCTCAGCTCCCTGTGACACATGTACCTAGATCACCAGGCCTATTTTCACCTGACTGCTCTGCTCTCTGGTCACGCTACATCTTTACGCCTTCAGGCCATGCAGGCTAGAGTTCACTTGTTCCCAGGAAGCTGCTACCGGGATGATTGTAATTTTTTGTGTCCGATGCTGTTTCAAAGGTCTAATCCATAAATAGTGCAGGCAACGGGTCACTTGTACAGGTTTTTCTCTAATGGTTTTTAGAAATGTATGTGGCCTCACCTGAGCCTGTGCTTTGGGCTGACACGAGACATTAATTACAACTCCTTGGGGATTCCCAGTTACCTGTGGACATGGTTTAGTGGTTGGCTCATAGATTCTGTTCTGTTTGCCTGGTCCGTCGTGGTTCAGCCATACTAGTGAGTATCCAGGGGGTAGAGCAGGGAACCCGCTAGACATAGTTCCAGGAACAGGGTACAGGTGAGGCTCTCATCAGTAGGTAGCAGGTGACTGGAAAGGAGCCAAATCCCAGAGCTGTGTTTTTAGGAGTCTCAGAGAAGCCTGGAGCAACAGAAGGGAATTGGGGACAATCCCTGTGGAACCCTCAACTTTATATCTCCTTAAATGAATCGTTAAGGAAATCTTACAAGTAATGCCAATTTAACTGAAAAAGAAAAAAAAGAAGGAAAGAAAAAAAGTACTGTAAGCCAAAAAGAAGACAGAGTTTCTAGGATGTACTAATCTGAGATGAGCAGTTTTTCCTATGTGCTCAGTCTTTTGTCGGTTTATGTGTTTGGTGTGCTGGGGATGGAGTCCTGGGCCTCGGTGCAAACTGAATATGCACCCCACCACCGAGCTGTCTGTTCACCCATCTCCCTCAGTTTCCCCTTTCAAACATTAATTCTGTTTCCACATAATTTTGTTTTCCCCAGAGCATCACCTGAATATAATCATATCACTTGGAGCCTTTTGAATCTGGCCATACCCACTTAACATGGTTGTTTTGAGATTAACCCTTTTACAAGTGTTGGTAATCCATTTCTCTTTTTTGTTGAGCAGTTTCTGTGTGACGGATTTACCATTGCTTTTCGATTTACTGAAGTACATTTGGGCTGTTTCTAGATTTGGGTGGTCGTGAATTGAGTCAACATGAATACTTGTATAACAGGAATTTATGTGACTACAATTTTTGTTTCTTTGAGGATAATATCAAGGAGTGAGACTGCCAGGCCGTATGGTATGGATATGTTTAACTTTATAAGAAGCTGCCAAACCTTTCTTGGAGGTTGCACCGTTTGCCTCTTTACCAGCGTGAAGTCAGTGCCCTGGAATCCCGGCCCACTCCGCAGTTTAAAGTTGGAATCACTGGAGTCAGTCGGTGTGGAGAGGTGCGCCAGTAGTTTGCACTTGCTTTCCCCTCGTGGGTATTGATGATGATGATGTGCTCATTTGTCACCTGCTTTTGTCGGGAAGCGTCTGCTCATGTGTTTGGAGCAGGGACATGAGCCACTGCACATGAGCGGAGGTCAGAAGACAGCTTGTGAGAGTCTCCTTCCACCGTGTGGGTTCCAGGAACCGAATTTAAATCAAGTGTGTGGCAGTCACCCATGTTTACTTGAGTTGCCCTGCCAACCTCAACTTGTTTTTTAATTTAGCTTTTTGAAACAGAACCTTCTAATACACACTAACCGAGAGAATAGTGAAACAAATCCCCAGACGCCTTCACCTTGTTTTGACAGTTAGCATCACTCCACACTCTGACTCTGTCCCAACCTTCGCTCCTTTTTTTAAATTTCAATATTTTATTTAAAAAATATATTTTGACTTTTCAAAATGTGTTTTATGAGTGTTTTGCCTGCCTGCCTGCATGTGCACTACATGTGTTCCTGATGCCTGCAGAAGTCAGAAGAGAGCTGGAACTGGAGCCACCGATGGTTCTAAGCCTCATGTGTGTGCTGGGAACTGAATCCAGGTGCTCTTAACCTGGACGCCCTCAACCACTGAGCCATCTTGTAATGTTTTATTTTATTTTTTTTAAAAAGATTTATATACTTATTGTGTATACAGTATTCTGCCTACATACATGCTTGCAGCCAGAGGAGGACATCGGATCTCATTACAGATGGTTGTGAGTCACCATGTGGTTTCTGGGAATTGAACTCAGGACCTTTAGACGAGCAGGTGGTGCTCTTAATCACTGAGCCATCTCTCCAGCCCCATCTTGTAATATTTTAATAAGCAGACCTCAGATATTATAACACTCAACTGTAAGTACTAAGTGTACCAGATAACTTTTTCAACTGCTTCAAGATCTGTAGCACAATTGAGAATTTCTTGTCATCTAATAAATGATGTGTGCCCACTTTGTGCAGTAGCCTCTCAGGTACCATTTTGCTTTGTTTGGGTAGGATCTAAACAAGACCCACTCACTGTATTTGCCTAATGTGTTTCTGCATGGTTTTTTTGTTTTTGTTTTTTCGAGACAAGGTTTCTCTGTAGCTTTGGTGCCTGTCCTGGAGCAAGTTATTGTAGAACAGGCTGGCCTCAAGTTCACAGAAATCTGCCTGGCTCTGTCTCCCGAGTGCTGGGATTAAAGGTGTGCACCACCACCGCCTGGCTGTGTTTCTGTTTTTAAAAATGATTTATTTTGGCTGGATGTGGTGGCGTGTGCCTTTAATCCCAGCACTCGGGGCAGAGGAAGGCAGATCTCTGAGTTCAAGGTCAAATACAAAACAAGTTCCAGGACAGCCAGGCTTGTTGGATGGAGAAACCCTGTCATGAAAAACCAAAAAGAAAAAAGAAAAAGTATTTTTTTTTTTTTTTTTTTTTTTTTTGACTGGGCATGGTGGCAATTGTCCTTAATACCAGCGTTTGGGAGGAAGAGGCAGGCAGATGGGTCATGAGTTCAAGACCAGCCTGGTCTATGTGGGGAGTACCAGCCAAGGATACAGGGTCTTCCTCCTGTGCCCACTGAGCTACATCTCCAGCACTTTGGTGCTGCGTCTTCCTTGAAGATGTGAGGCCATTCAGCAAGTGTGTGCCCTACATGTCGGTGCTGGTTGGAGTCCTGTCCCCCATGATTTTACCCTGTTTACTCATCTCTGAACTGGTAAATGCTAGACACACAAAGCTGTGTCCACGCATTGTGTGTATCCCACTGCAGCCATGTGAACAGGCGGCAGTGACTGATGTTTCGTGAGAATAATATTGACTGTTGGATTACAAATACATTTGTTTAGACTGCCCCACCCCACCATTTACACAGGACTTTAACTCAAAGAGGTTGCCTACCTATGCCTCCCAAGTACTGGGATTAAAGGTTTTCACCACAACTCCTAGCAAGAAGTTTTGACATATCTGGAGACGTGTTTGGTTGTTACTACCTCAAAGGACATGTGGCACCTGCTGCAAGGGCAGGCCAGGGATTCTGCAGAGCACCATGTTATAAACAGGATGCTCCTCACAGCAGAGAAAGATCCAGTCCAAAATGTCAGTGGGGCCAAGTTTGAGAAACCTTGTTTGGAGTATAGCGTATGCTCTATTAGAATTTGGAAGGGTTCCCAGTGACCAAGTGCATGAACTCTGAGCATAGAGCAAGGGCTATGGGAAATGAAACCAGAAGGCAGAGGCAGGCAGATTCTGAGTTGGCGGCTAGTCAGGACTGTGTGTGTGTGTGTGTGTGTGTGTGTGTGTGTGTGTGTGTGTGTGTGTGTATGAAGAGAGAAAATTTTCTGACATAGTCATTGTATAATTGCCCAAATCGGGAAGCTGACACTAATGCATTAGTGATTCTGTAGACTTTGTTCCTGTTTCCCTTATTGTCTCAACTCCTTCTTAAAAGGGTGTCTTGACTTGAATGTCAAGTTTAGCATCGTGTCTCTTTAATCTCCTTGCTTCTGGAATAGTTTGTCAGCTCTTGTGTTTCATGCCGTTGACATTTTGGAAGGATACAGGCCAGTTATTTTGTAGAATGGCCCTCAATTTGGGTTTGTTGACGTTTTCTGCTGTTTGGATTCGGGTCACTTTGTGGTACTGTCAGGAAGACCACAGAAATGATGACGCATTCCTGTTAGTGATCCCAGCCTACTGAGAGTAACTGGTGCCAGGCGTCTCCACCTCCTATGGTCTTCATATTTTTTATGGAGGATACAGACTATGTAAGTCTTTCCCACACTTCATTCATTACTTCTTAATAGCACAGGGTCATTCTTACTCAAACAGTATTTTTATGATGGCTGACAAAAGGTAATTTTAATCTGCTCTTCCATGTGAATTGAATTTTGGCTGTAAGGAAGAACCTGGAACGTGGAATCTCCACACCAGTTTCTCAGATGTTGGACTTGCAGGTGTGTGCTACCCTGCTTCCCTGTCTTTACTTGTATCCACATAAACTCATGAGCTTTATTCATAAATTTAACACTTTGTTTGCCTGGTGCTGGGGACTGTACCACTGACCTGAACCCAGCCCCCATTATGTACATTGAAGCTCAGATTGTCTCAGATTTGGCTAATGTGAGTTCCTATGTTCACGGGACATATTCTCTTCCTTCTCTGAGCAAGACAGTTGATTCTTCACCTGAACTGATCAAGAAGCCCTGGTTCCTTTAAATAAAAAGTTAGTATTTAGAAACAAAGGTTTGGCCATACCCCACACGACACTGTGCCTGGTTTGTTCCCCTCCCTTAGTCCTCCCTTCTTTCCATCCTCCCTCCTCCTTTCTGCTTCAGATCAGTTTCACTGAGAAACCTTTGTTCTCTCTGGTAGCACAGTCTGGGTGCTCACTTGTGCTGTGAAGGGTTCTGGCCCTGGGTTTGACTTCAGCTCTGCTGTTAACGAGGAGGGGGAGGGGGTTAGGGCTGGTTGCTAGACATCTTTGCCTCATTTCCCTTATTAATAAGATGGACCTTAAGAACTGATTGGCAAGGTGGCTTAGTGGGTAAAGGCAGTTGCCTCCAGTCCTTGCCCACTGCCACCCCCCCCCACATATGCACACATGCACAGAATAAATAAAAATGTTTAAAAAATTAAAACCACTATAATTCTCAGTGGGACTTGCTGATCACTTTTTAGCTGAATAAAACATGAGTTCCAAGTTGGCAATCGATGGACACCTGACATCCTCCAAGGCACGGTACACGTGTGCACCGTACACATGCACACAAGTCATGATTTTGGAAATGTAACTTAGTGGCAGAATGCAAGCCTAGTATGTGCAAGGCCCTGGGTTTAGACCCCAGTATTGCAGAAAACAAAACCCCAAGAACACCAAACCTCTCTTTGGGAGAGGCAAATGGTTGCACACTGAACTAGGAATTTTATAGACTGAATTAGACCTCAGTTAAAAACCAGCTGACTGATCCTGGTTTTTACAGGCTGGGTAAAGAGTAAATGAAAGAGAGAATGCTTCTGAGTGCCCGTTTCTGCACTGTGGACGGCCATGCAGAGCTAGACTCCACTAAGGCTGCCGTGTCAACATTTATAAACACTGCGCTTTCTAGCAGGCAAGGGGTTGAAGTTTTGGGCACAGGCTTCATGCTCCCTTCATACTAGCTCCCTTCCTCAGTAGACCGGGCAGAGATCCTGGGGCCTCAAGGGCAGTGGGACATAGTAAGCTAGGTTTCCCCGCCACACACACACCTCTTAGAACAGTTCACGCTCTTTACCTGAGTCGATCATAAGTATGAGGCTGGCGCAGCCTGCTGACTGCTTGGTCAGTGAGCAGAGCAGTACCCTGCTTTCATTTGGTTAAGAGGGATGCCAGAGCCATTGGGTGCCATTGGTTATTTGAAACTAAAGCAGAGAGTAAGAGGGGAGGCTTTGCTTTTGCTGCTTTTGGGGTTTTCAGCCTCACCCGTGAAGCTGGGACCGTGAGGAGAAGGAGGTGGGCAGGACTCCAGTGCCAGCATCATCTCTGAACATCCTTCCCTGGGTCTGGGTTGAAGGCCCTTGCTTCCGGTGTCCTCTGTAAGTGCGCTGTTATTTTGCTCCATTACTAATCTAGACAGTCTGAAAATGGAGTTTGTGGGGCAGAGTGGCATTTGCCATAAACTTTGTGGGCATTCTCTTGGCAAGAAATATACTGACCACTCTGTGGCTCTCTGAAGTCATGAGCAAGTATATCATCAGACCACAGGAGAGCTTCCAGGTTCTCTTTTAAAAAAACAAGAAAGAGAATATTTTGCATAACATAACACTCTTTATATTCCCTAGGAGTTAGATATTCCCAAACAACCATATTGTAATTTGCTGAACCTGCAGTCCTCTGTGGTTGGCCTTTGTTGAGAAGCAGCTCACAGGTTAAATGTGTGCAGCTTGCTCAAGCTGCAAGTACATATTTAAAAAGTAAAGCCTTTTTTTTTTTTTTTTTTTTGGTTTTTCGAGACAGGGTTTCTCTGTGGTTTTGGAGCCTGTCCTGGAACTAGCTCTGTAGACCAGGCTGGTCTCGAACTCACAGAGATCCGCCTGCCTCTGCCTCCCAAGTGCTGGGATTAAAGGCGTGCGCCACCACCGCCCGGCGAAGCAAAGCCTTTTTAAAGCTCCACTTTTACAGGTTGAGGAGGTCAACAGCAGAGTTCTTTATACCGTGGAACCTGCTTGGAAAAGCCTGTCAGAATACTAATGGTTGAGTGGGCTTTGGTGGCAAGCTGGCTTCCTAGGTCACTAGTAGCCTGCACCCTTCTTAGAATGCACCTTGGCTGCACTGAGCCCTTGGTAACGTCTCTCTTTTGTAACCCTTGTCAATGTCTCTCTTTTATCCTTGTTCCCATCTTAGCAATAAACTCAGTTGTCTCTGCCTTTTGACTCTCTTGCTCTACTGATTGCTACTAATTGATTGCTTCTTGCAGTGTGTGTGTGGGGGGGTTTGGGGGGAGATTAAGGCTCTGGAGCCATTTCCATCTCCACCCTTAAAGAGCAGGTGCTTGGCTTTTCATGCCGCCTGCCTACTTTTTTCTCTTTCTGTTTTTATTTTTCTCTTGCTCTTTCTTCCTGTTCCTTCTGTTGTTGTTTGTTTCTTTTTGAGATGGAGTCTCAATTGTATCTCAAGCTGGCTTGAAACTCACTATGTAGGCTAGGCTAACCTGGAACCTGAAATTCTCTTGTCTCAGTCTGCCAAGCGCTGGTAGTACAGATGTGCACCACATTGACCAGCATCCTTTGCTGTGGTAATGTTTTGTTTGTGCTCTAACAAATAAAACTTGCCTGAAGATCAGAATGCAGAACTAAGACACTAGAAGCCAAGCAGTGGTGGCACACACCTTTAATTCCAGGACTCGGGAGACAGAGGTAGAGGGATCTCTGTTAGTTCAAAGCCTTCCTGGGCTACATTAGATTGAATCTGTATAAAAGAGAAACAGAGCTTATACAAAGGTGATCCTAGAATTTAGGGTTCCATGTCTTTAAACCCAGCACTAGGGAGGTGAAGACAGGAGTGATATGGTTGGGTGAAGAGAGGAATATAAGGCTGCAGGAGACTGGAGCTCAGGCACTCTGAAGCAGTCAGTCTGAAGCAGCAGTCTGAGGACAGGATCACCCTTGTGGTCTGAGCGTTGGTAGAGGTAAGAACTCTAGTGACTGTCACCCCGTGATAGCTGACTCCGAGTTTTTATTATTAAGAACAAATTGTGCTACACTTTGCAAACCTTTTTTGTTTGTTTGGTTTTGGTTTTTTGAGACAGGATTTCTCTATGTAGCTCTGGAGCCTGTCCTAGGACTTGCTGTGTAGACCAGGCTGGCCTCAAGCTCACAGAGATCCATTCTGCCTCTGCCTCCCGAGTTCTGGGATTAAAGGTGTGCGCCACCACCACCAGGCTGTTCGTTTGTTTTTGTTGTTATTACTACTACTACTACTATTATTATTTTGAGACAGGCTTTTTTGTGTAGCCCTCACTGATCTGGAATTTGATCTGTAGACCAGGCTGACATGGAACTTGGAGAGCCGCCTGCCTCTGCCTTCTGAGTGCTGGGATTAAAGGTGTGCACCTCTACACCGGGCCTCCTTTGCCACTCTTAAATCCATAAATTTAGCTCTGTTTATTTATCTGGAGAAAAGTGGAGAAGCCAAAGTTAACTTGAAGAAATGTTGATTGTCGGTTAAATAATTTACACTTGCTGTGAGCTCCTTTTTTTTGGAACCAGAAAGTACTCTCTGGCTGTGCTGTTGTCTGAGTGGTGGAGAGGGCACTGTTACACATCTGCCTTCCTTGGGAGGTGGTCGCCAAAGAGGGAAGCACCCACAGATTTTCTTCCTTAGGAATAGTAAGGTGTTCCTATAGCAAATGGTCATCATGCATGCACTTTGTCAGACACTCTCTGAGAGAGCTCTACTGCAGCTTCGAGCTCCTTTTAAGTTAGCATTTAGACTGATTCTTACAGGTACCTCTGCAGGTGTTAGGGCCAGTGTCTTCCCGGGTGGGGGGGTGGTCTTTGCTTTCGAGCTTAAGTGGGACTGGGGCTGGCCTCTTGCTGTGGACACACTTGGACAGCTCGAGGTAAAGTGATATTTGTGTGGTGATCAAGCAGGCCCTGGAGAGGACGAACTTTCCCAATAAAGAAGTGGAATCAACATAGATGTGTCCAGAGTGGCTTTCATTTTCCATTACAGTTTTTTGTTTCATTTTAAAATATTCATGAATGGTTTCAAAGTAAATAAGGATTGGTTCTTAGAGGCCATTAACATTTAACTCATAAGTATGCCTGGCTGTTTTTTAAACAGTATTAGGACTGAGGACAGCACTCAGTTGGTAGACTGGTTTCATCCCCAGCAGCATGGTAGCTCACGCTTGTAATCCCAGAACTCAGGAGGTGATGGGGGAAGGTCATTGGTTAAAAAATAAACTGCTTTGGCCCATTTTATTGGTTAGAACATAGGTGGGTGGAGTAAACAGAACAGAATGCTGGGAGGAAGAGGAAGTGAGCTCAGAGAC
>NC_022011.1:6206004-6207287 GCF_000317375.1 Microtus ochrogaster
ATATAATGGGCCAAGCAGTGTTTAAATGAATACAATTTATGTGTTGTTATTTCGGGGCATAAGCTAGCCAGGCAGCTGGGGTGCTGGGGACGCAGCCCCGCCGCTCCAATTACTACAAGGAGGTAGAAGTAGGAGGGTTCGAAATTGAAGACCATCTTTGACTGTATGGTGAATTCAAGGCTAGGCTGGGCTACACGAGACTCTAGTATAAATATATGTGTATCTATGAATGATCTATGTGTGATCGTTTTTTCCCATTAAAAATGCATTGTTTGGCTAGGCGCATCTGTGAGTTGGAGGCCAGCCTGATCTACAAAGCGAGTTCCAGGACAGCCAGGACTAATACACAGAGAAACCCTGTCTCGAAAAACTAAAACCAAACAAACAAAATAGCAAACAAACAAGCCCCCCCCCCAGTCTAAAGCAATGGAAACGGGGAACAGTGTCACATGCCTGTAATCCCAACATTTGAAAAGCCAAGTCTGGATGATCTTGAGTTCAGAGGTCAACCTGGAACAGCTGTCTCCAAACAACCTGACAACAAAAACAATAGCAGTCTTTCACCTATCTGCATTCTACCATGGAAATGAATTGTTTGTTAATCAAATCTCCCGAGTTGGGTTTGTAGGCATGTGCCACCATGATCAGTTTTGTGCGTATGGGAGGCTGAACCCAGCACGTCATTCATGCTGGGCAAGCACTCCATGACCTGAACTCCATCCTCAACCCTGCGTGTGGTTTTTAAAAATTACCCTCTTACTTATGGGTTAAATGTTTTTAAGAAACAGTATTTTATTATTTTACTGTAGGTCTTTCTTAAACTTAGGTACATGTGATCTACTCATTATATATGTATATAGTTAGTATACTTATAATTAGTTCTCTGACTTGCATATATTATAAATATATAATTGTGAATTCTAAGTGTATATCTTTTCCATATATTCATATACCACAGAAATGTTCAAAATACAAAGGAGAAAACTCCTTGATTTCCCTGTCCCTCCATTAGGCCTACTACATAGAAGTGCGTTTTCACTGTTTAATATAAATGCACCAGTATACAAGCACCCTTATTTTTGTGTGTCTTATATGCTTAATGCTATGTGGCATTTTATCTACTGTTATGGATATGAATATGTGTTATGTGTCTGAGTGTAGTCATCAAACTCCAGGGTGTGGAGGTGAGAGAACAGCTTTTGGGGTCTGTTCTCTCCTTTCACCATGGGGTCCCGGAATCAGATTTAGGTCAGGATTGCAAGGCAAGCATTTTTTACCTCATT
>NC_022011.1:6212855-6254784 GCF_000317375.1 Microtus ochrogaster
AAGATCATTGGGTTCTGGTGTTTTCATGTTGCCTTTCAGGTTATTGGGTGAATTCTTGCCTTGGTGCCTGCCCATCTCCTCCTATCGATCCTATCCAATTGGTCTTCTAAAACTGGATTAGGTTTCCCTACTGGCCAAGGGTTGCGCCTACCAAATGCCCTCGCTCTGTTTCCTGGATCCTGCCACAGGCCAAGAACCCTCTCACCCCTCCGAAGGGTCTTCAGGATCAGGACCAGCCTCCCCGTTTGCCAGTGACCTTGCCAACAAGGGGCCCACCTCTTTGATCCAACTGCAGTGGGACGTCTGCTCTCCTTATTGCGCGCCCTTCCCTGCCTCGTGTGTGCCTCTGCCGCTGTACCTGTCCCCGCCGCTGCAGCGCAGGACTCCTCTGGTCCCCGCCACTTGCCTCTGTCTCATCGCTGGTCCCCGCTGCTTGCGTCTGTCGCTGCCGGTCCTCCAAAGCCTATTTTTGATTGCAGCGCTGCGCCTCTCTCCGCCGCGACTGCGCGCCTCTCCCCGGCGACTGCGCGCCTCTCCCCGGCGACTGCGCGCCTCTCCCCCGCGACTGCGCGCCTCCTCATTCATTGATCTTTAAAATCAGGTGTGGCCCAGGCTAGCTTCCACTTTGAGATCTTCTTGTCTCTACCTATTCCTCATCCACTACACCTAGCTTTTTTTTTTTTTTTTTTTTTTGGTTTGTAGCCTAGGTTGGTCTCAGACTAATTATGTTCTGAGGGTGACCTTGAACTCAGTGCAGCTGCCCCCCCCCCCAAGTGCTCCGCTTCACTCAGCTCTGTTGCTTTGTTAGGCATCTCTGCGTGTCTTTTACTGTTAGCACAAGTAATCCCACTCACTTCTCTTCCTCAGTTCCTTATTGCTTTGAGTCTGTACTGTTTGCTTCGAGGAGGGGGTTTTGACTTACTGTTGAACATATGTTGGAGTCCTAATTGTTTCCACACTGTGTTAAACGTATGATTAAACTATCTATCGCAGAATCGCTGATAGTCCCAAGTTATTACAGTCTTGTGTTTTTACTTAGTTTTTTTTGTTTGTTTGTTTTTGTTTTTGTCTGATTGTTGGGAATCAAGACATTTTGGATGCTTGGCAAGCTACACTTTTGATCTACAGCCCCAGACCATTGTCTTAGGTAGAGTCAGGTTAGCTCTTCCCCCAGTGTGTGTCCACTAGTGGAGTGGATGTGACGGCAAAGGCCACTGCTGGCCCTGTCTTCAGCTGATTGTCTTCTGCCATGTTTCGTTTGCAAACTGCCTGGAAGGAGTGAGAAGTGGAGAGCGATTGTCACTCGGTGCCCAGCCAAGTGAATGGAAACGTGTGTGACTTCAGTTAAACAGGAAATGGTGGTGGAAAGCATGGCTAACAATAGAAGCAAGCATGGAGATGACTGAGCCACCCTTCTCCCTCCCTCGTGGATGAGTGTTTCATCAGTCGCCACATGAGGCAAAAAGAATGAAGATCTAACCACGTATGAAAGGAAGAGAAGCAAACACAAGTCCCAAATTACAGACTGTTAGAGATATGAATTATGCCCACTTCTATTGAAGAAAAAAACCCTTTATCCACGTTGTACACTGACCTTGAGATATTAGAATTAAAAATTAGCAACTCATAAAATTTACGTATTTGGTGAGCATGAGGCAAAATCTTTATGATTTTTCCCCAAAATGTTCAAAATTATTTTCAGAAGTATTCAAAGTTTGTGATCTTTAGTATACTGATTAAAATTTTCAAATTAAATTTAATAATAGAAATAAAAATTATGTGTTGGGCTGGAGAAAGGGCTCAGTGGTAAAGAGCGCCAGCACATGAGTTTGTGTGTGACACATGTGTAGGGGCTCTTGGGGGCTAGCGAGTGTCAGGTCCCCTGAAGCTAGGGTTGTAGGCAGTGTGACCCTGATGTGGTGTTGGGAACTGAAAGGACTCAGATTTCTATACAAAAACAGCTATCACTCTGAGATGGTGAGCTGTCTCTCCAGCCCTGTTAACATGCTTTTATTTTTGTATATGGCTTACACTGTTGTGTATGGTTTCTGTTTGTATTTGGAACACCTTACGATATCCATAAACAGTCAGTTGTCGTTTTGATAGGAATTAGTGGAGTAAGGCAGCAGGAACTCGAGATTGAGGCCCCGTCTTGGTTATGAATCCTGGCCCTGCTGCCTGTTCCCTGTTTACCTCTTAAGATTTCTGTTTCCTCTTCTGTAAGATGGGGCTAATACCCATGCTGTCTGCTTGTGTTAGTGGTGATCCATGAAAATGCCTGTGTAACACTTGACTCTTGGTAACTAGGGAGTAGCAGGTGCTGCCTGCTAATAGTAGCTGTATTATGAGTGAAGTTCCCCTCAGTGTACTAAATGGTAGCTGTATTATAAATGAAGTTCCCCTCAGTCTGTTATCTGTTTCCAGATAACTAGTTACTTACAAAGCTTAGTGACCTGGGACAGTAGTCCTTTGTTCTTCCCCAGCTTCTTCTGGGGATCGAGAATTCCAGAGTGGGTTGGCGGTGGTTCCCTTCTGTGCTCCTAGACGGGATGTTGCTTCCAAGGTAGCTTTTCACCTGGCTGTCCGCAGAAAGCTTTGGTTTTCGGGTCTCTCTGTAGCAGTTCATTCTCCTCAGAGGGGAAAAGAACAAGTCAGCCTCCACAGCGGCTTTTCTGACACAGGCTGTAGAATCAGCTAACAGCTCAGCCCTGTGTTTTGTGCCACAGGAGCAAGAATAAGACTATCAGAGAGGTGGATGATTGGGGCCAGCTTGGAGGCTGGATCCCACACTTCCATTGGCCTTCGTCTTCTGACTGCACTCACCCTGGAAGCTAGCATCCATCCCAGCTTTTCTTCCATCCTAGGGGTTATTTCCAGCCTTTGGGTGCCCCAAGCCAGCATCCTGACCCTCTCTGTTCATTCTGGCAAGCTTCCCCATGTCAGTGTGGCCGTGCCATTCTTTTCAGGCACTCAGGCAAAAGGTCTAGCATTACATTGGTCTCATTTCTCTCACATCCCGTTTTAGCAAATCCCTTGGACTTTTCCCTGAACGCAGGTCTAGAATTCTTACCCCTGCTTCCTTCTGGGCTGTCACCTTCTTGGTCTGTGCCACTCTCCCCTTCGGGTTATTGCAGAAGGGCTCCACCTGTTCCTCAGCCTCTATAGTAATCCCCTCTTCCCCTCGCTGCTGTCTTTGAGGAGACTCAGATCATATTGTTCCTAAATAGTGTTTCCCTGGTACTGGAGAAAAGGACCACAGGCCTACTGCATTCCCAAACCTTGGCTCTGTGCATTTGGCCTTCCTTCCTGGGCATCTTCCTGTTCTCACCATGCTGCAGCCCCAGAGAGTGCTCTTGACAGCTTCCCCTTCTGGGCCTTCTCTTGCTCCCCGCCCCTTTAGCAGCCAAGCCTCCCAAGGCCACACAAGTCTCCAGCTTCTACAAGCTGCCTGCTGGTGTCCTCATTCACCTCCTATGCCTTACGCTTCCTCTTGTTCTTACCATCAGTTCAGCTTCCCTTTTGACTTTTGAACATTTATTAGATCACACGCAGGGATTCTTGTCTGTTGTATTCCGTGTTGTAATGATTGGCCTATCACATTTACATATTCTTAAACCATTTTTATTTTAAGAATGTGCTTTTCCACCCAAATGTGGTCGAAGTTAGGGTCCCAGTAACATCAGCACAGTGCTGTTTCTTGCCCAAGATTAGTAGATCTTGATTACAGGGGTAAAAAAAGAAAAATATCATTTTGGTGTTTTCCTTATATGAACTGAATTGATGCAATTTAGGCATGTAATTCAGATGGAGAATTAAGGTCTATGCAATAAAGAATTGGAAGTAGTATGTGCTTAGAGATCCATCTTTTTTTTTTTCACCTTCTATTGAACTAAGAAAACTTGTATCTATTGTGTGAGGTGCCGGGCCATCATGCTACTCAATAGATCTCTTGAACTAATTCTTAAATGAAATTTTGTATCCCTTAACAGACAAGCCTATATCCTGTGTTTGATTTGGATAGAAAAGCAAGCCGGCCATGTAGATTAGGAAAGGTGGGTGGTTTGACAGCAGGAATGACAGAGCCCTTTCATAGGAAGAGTCTGACAAATTCAGGAAGGGCAGGTGTGAGGCTGTTGTGTCTCACCAAGTCCCCTGTTGGCTCTGTACATTACAGTGCTTGGTGCCATAGGAGTAGAGGGAGGTGGTCAAGCACCTAGACAGTGGACTAAAGCATTCCTGGCAGGGAAAGCACAGGGAGGATTTGGGGAGGAAGCATTGTATGAAAGGCTGGAAAGGTGTGGATGAGACTTCGGGAAAGACGGGCAAGAGCTGAGGCGGAACTTGCACGTTTTGAGTCATCCCAAGGGGATGCCGCGTTGCTGACTCTGGAACAGCTTGCTCTGCTTCATCGACCTGTGTCTCAGTGGAGCGGGGCTGGATCTGGAAGAGGGTTGACATGGATAACTATGTAGGTAGAGGCTTGGAACCCAAGACTGATCTGGCATTAGGTATTAAGAGCACCCTTGCTTGAAGGGCCATTAGCGTAGCCTGGGATCCCCCCTTTTCTCCTGAACTCTAGATGTTCATAAGACCATGTCTACTGGTATCTCTTTAGTTTTATGATCTCTGAATCTTGGGGATACAATGCTAGAATGTTGCTTTGACTTTTCAGAAGAAATTGATTCTATTCAAAGATTTAAAGTGTTTATTCTTTTAAAAGTAACCTACAAGCCAACCTGTTGATGAAATCCAGTGATCCACTTTCCAAAAGCATATGTGCTAATAAAGACAGGGTTCTGTCCTTAGCACATGAAAAGCAAAGAGAGGCTGGATAGCGTCTCTTTCCCTACTGTAAAGAGGACACTAACACGCTGCAGAGATACTGCCTTTCTTCCTTCTTCTAGAGGTCCAAAGCGTCTGGAAGGGCCACACCATGCCTGGCTGCTTTCAGTATAGCAGTGGAGGAGCCTTCACTGTTTGAGTAAGAACTTGACCTTCCCTTCCGATTGCTCTGTCTGTTCCTGCCTATAACGTTAGTCGTGTTTCCATCAGTTACACCGCTCTCTGCAGAGGAGAACCCTGCTGCTGTATACTGTTCAGTTCATACAGCAGGCATGCGTGTCCATAGGTGTGTACTAAATATACACATACATGTATTTCCAATTTTCTTGCTAGATTTTGGCCCTGATTGCATTCATCTGCATCGAGACCATCATGGAGTGCTCCCCGTGTGAAGGCCTCTACTTTTTTGAGTTCGTAAGCTGCAGTGCATTTGTGGTGACTGGGGTCCTGCTGATTCTCTTCAGTCTCAACCTTCATATGAGGATCCCCCAGATCAACTGGAACCTGACAGTGAGTACACCGCTTGGCTATCCAGAAGAGGACTCTCTCTCGTCATGTTTAGCTCTAGTTCATTTGGTCCCTAACATTCCTTACTGGGTTGAGTAAAATTCCACAAGTAAAGTGAGTTCTAACAATGGTAAAACATCGTAACAGTTGTGGGCTTTTCCCATGGCCCTAGACACTAGGGCAGGGTGTGTGGGCTGCAGCCCTGAGTGAAGGCAGGACCTTCAGCTAACCCTTCCCACTCTCCCAAGGCTGTAGTGCCTATGGGTTCCTTACAGGTAGAGAGAGTGAGGCACTCTTACGCTCTGGAGTACCTCCCTCAGTGATTCCCTGTGATCTTGTACACGCTCATCAACAAAGCAAGAGCATGATACAAAAATTCTTTTACATTCAAGAACAAATGAAAATAACAAAGTTCAGGAAAGCAGAACTGACAAGTTCTGAACATTATCAGACCAAATTGACAAGAGGGTCCAAACGAGGGTTAGACCCAAAGCATTGACTCTACCACTGGTGCCTGGTTCCTGCAGGCACCTGGGGAAAGAAACAGGAGCTGTCTGTGTGTATAGTGGGGCTGCTGTCGTGGTATGTCCTGGATCACGAAGCAGGGAAGGTCTTTCTTATCAGATAGTCCCTGTGTTATCCCATTGGGCAAAACACAAAAGGGGTGGGGTGAGGGTAGGGATTTCCTACAGGAGGTACTGATTAGAAAAATTGTCAGTTATAAACTCAGCTAGTTTTGTTGTAGCTTTGAAAGTGGAGGACAATTATATGTTAGGTTTTATTTTATTTTTGAAACAGGATCTCGTGTATTCCAGGTTGGCCTCTTATTCATTATACGGCCAAGGATGCTCTCGAACTCCTGATTTTCGTGCCGCCACCTCTCAAGTGCTGAGATTATAGGCAAGCATCGGTCTCCTCGGGTCACTGTTGAGACGAGTGCTCCTGGTTATGCATTGATTCAGTGGATCCAGGCAGGGCTGTGCCTGTGCCAGCAATTGCTAGTGTGCTAAATAATATGATGGCTGGGAGTCAGCTCTGGACGGAGCCCATGCTCCCTGCCTGGCAGCTTTCCTCTAGCCCGCGCAGACGCTCAGCAGGAGCCCTGGCGTCTGGGTCTCTGCTGCACAGGCATGGTGCTATTAAGATAGAGTGTTGACTGGGTAGTGGCCTGTGCTTTTAATCCTAGCCCTTGGGAGGCAGAGACAAGCAGAACTCAGTGAGTTTGAGTCTGGTCTATATAACAAGTTTTAGACCAGTCAAGGCTACACAGTGAGACTCTCTCTCAAAAAAAGAAAAATAGAATAAAAAAGATAAAGGAAAAAAAAGGGGACCTGCCAGTGTTGATGGTGTAGTCAACCAGCTCCTTAAACAGATTAGGTTTTTCCTGCTTCTCCAGTGAAACTCAGAGGCTATGAGGTGTGACCCAGGATGCTGAGGACCTGATGCTAAAACAGGGATAACAGAAGTACTGGTGAATGCTTAAAGAAGGACCCGAATTATAGGCCAGACACTGTGCTTGGCTCATTGATTTACTCTCCAGAGCAGCTCCAGGAAGAAGAGATTGCTATCCCCACTTTAAAACACAGAGAAACAGTGCAGCTTGTCTGAAGTCATCCGTTAGCTAGGTCCCAAGTGGCTGTATCTCTGAGTCACTGTTACCGTCCTTTCCACAAGGAAGGCAGCAGTTATACCCATGCAGCACTAGGTTAGTTAGTAACCTCACCCACTTTGCAAAAGGCTTGTTAAAAATCCTCCAGGCTTTGGCGGTACAGAAGCTTGAAAGTCTGTTAAGAAAGTCTGTTTCCAGTGTATGAATGCCATATTTTAGATGGCGTACAGGAAAGAATACCGGGAGATGCCCTAGTTTCAGTACATTTATATTTTTGGTAAGCTTGGCCTAATCTAAATGATATGAGAACCTTTTTTAAAAGGTGACACGAAGCGAGACTTGGTGGCACACACTTTTAATCCCAGCACTTGGGAGGCAGAGGCAGGGGGATCTCTTAGTTCAAGGCCAGCCTGGTCTTAATAGCAAGCTTCAGGCCAGCCAAGGATACATAGAGAGACCCTGTCTTAAAAAATAAAATAAAAAGGTAACACTGGAAGACTGTGGGTACTCAGTGGCAGGCTGTTGGCTTGTGTATGTAAAGGGCCTGGATTTGATGCTCAGCACTACAAGCAAATAAATTAACCCGAACGCTGCATGGTAAGCAGCGTTACCAGTTTTGGTTGCTCTTTAAGTCAAGACTTGATGACAAGAGGTAAAGGTATATCACGTTCTCTCCAGTGAGCAATGACACTGAGAATGACGTCTGCAGACACAAGAGAAACAAGCTTCATGGGCCTCAGTTGGAAAGTTCTTCAGTTGCTTTGCAAATTATTCTCCTTTTTTCTTTTTCTTTAGGATTTGGTCAACACTGGACTCAGCACTTTCTTTTTCTTTATTGCCTCAATTGTACTGGCTGCTTTAAACCACAAAACCGGAGCGGAAATTGCTGCCGTGGTAAGCAGACTAGATTGGTTTAAATAGGCTGAGTTTGCACCTTCTGAGACTGTCCCCTGGCATGTGTCCTAGTCACCCTCCTTTAAGTGTTTCCAGAGATGAGGGTGGTGGTCAGATAGCAGAAAGGGTTCACTCTCCATGCTCTGTTCTGGCTTGCTGTTGGTTTATAAAGAACATGTATCACTTGTGATGGGTGAGGGTGGGTAGGAAATGGGGCCAGCAAGATGGTGGTGCAGTGGGTAAAAGGCACTTGCTGCCAGGCCTGATGACTAAATCCCATCCCCAAGTCCAAATTGTCCTCTTATAGCCACCTATGTGCCGTGGTACACCTCCCACCCCAACGCACAAAATAATGCATAAATGCATGTAGTAAGCATCTTATTTTTCTAGATGGTTTCTCTGTGTAGCTTTAGATCCTGTCCTAGAACTTGTTTTGTAGACCAGGGGCTGGCCTCAAACTCACAGAGATCCGCTTGCCTCTCTTCACGAGTGCTAGGATTAAAGGTGTGCGCCACTACCACCAGGAATAAGCATGAAGCAATAAAATATGAAGCTGATTGTTCTTCCAACATGTCAGGAGATCCATCAAGCTAGACTAAGAGGTTAAAATCCTACTTCATCTGCCTGGGTTGCCCAGGTGAGAGGCAGGAGGAGGGCGTGGTGATACAGAGCATGGGCCTGATGGCTTCCTGTCGAGTTCTCTTGTGAGACGCAATTCTTTCTATATCATATCTGGTCTTTGTTGTATTTTTACTTGTGGGTCCAGTGATCATGAATTGCATGCAGTAAAAGAGATACTTCTGTGATTTAAAAATAAAAATAGTTTAAGGCCGGGTGTGGTGGTGCACACCTCTAATCCCAACACTCAGGATGGTTTCCTTAAATTTCACATGGAAAGTTCTAGATCAGCCAGGGCCTCATAGTGAGACCCTCAAAATAATATAATAATAACAATATTAATAAATATTTTTAAAAGATAATGGGCTGGAGGGCTGGCTTAGTTGGCAAAGTGCTTGCCATGTAGGCATGAGACCCTGAGTTTCAGCTACCAGAACCCATGTAAAGCTGGATGTGGCAACAGGTACACCCATAATACCAGCAGTCCTGGGGCAGAATCTCATGGGGTCAGCTAGCATTGAGAAGGAAACTACGTGTCCCAAGATAGGTACAGGGATGGATCAGCCAGTGCAGTTCTTGGACAGCCCCCAGAGTGGGTGGGTGTTGAGTATGACCGGTTAGATTCACCCTCCTTATCTTTCATGCCCAGGACATCTAGGTGGCCAGCATGACCCAAGACAAGAAACCTCGTCCAAAACGAGAGGGTTGGCACCCAAGGTTATTCTTTGACCTCCAAATGCATGATACCCATGTCCTCCCCTGCTCCCAGAGAGAGAGAGAGAGAGAGAGAGAGAGAATAAACCAGGTAGTGTTGGCACATACTTTCTTTAATCCCAGTACTCGGAAGACTGAGGCAGTCTGATCTTTTGAGGCCAGCCTGGTCTACAGAACAAGTTCCAGGACAGCCAGAACTACACAAACTCTGTCTTGAAAACAAACAAACAAAAAGTAGTCAAGCAGTAGTGGCACCGCCTTTAATCCCTTTAATCATGGGAGGCTGAGGCAGGTGGATCTCTTTAAGTTCGAAGTCAGCCTGGTCTACAAAGAGAAGCAAAAAGAAGAAGAAAAGAAACAGATTTAAAACACTCAAAAGACCTTTTAGTTGTCTCCATGCCAGCCTAGATTTTCCGTGGGTCACGTGACTTCATCCAGATCACAGCTACACCTGAGTAGGGCTGGGGATCTGGTATTACTGGAAGGGGCCGCACACAGCTTGGGTCCCTATGACAACACTCAGCCTCAGCTTCAGGACACATGCACAAGGGTAAACTGTGATTGTGTATTTTAGATATTTGGCTTCCTGGCAACAGCAGCCTATGCAGTGAGCACATTCCTGGCTGTGCAGAAACGGAGAATCAGCCTCCGCCAGCAGAGCACTAATGACTACATCCGAGCTCGCACTGAGTCCAGAGATGTGGACAGTCGCCCCGAGATCCAGCGCCTGGACACATGAGACCCTCCAGGAGTCCTCCCTCCGCTGCCCTCACACCCATTCTTCTAATCAAGTTTTCTTTCTCTCAGCACGCCAGATTTTTGTGTGGTCCAGTTGAATTTTGTCCTGTTTGGTAAAAATTCACTTTGGGAAAGGGTGCCTAGAGTGACTGATCTGTGGTGGCCTGAAGAGCCCAGGTCCTCCAGCATTGGGTGCCTGTGGGGGCAGCCGACTTCAGTGCCTGCGCCAGGGCTGAACTGTCTGTCTCAGAACACACACTCTCATCTGACTCTGAGCCGCCCTGCTTTGTGTATCTGTGACCAGTCTAAACTGAAGTGGCTTTGAGAAGGGAACTATGTTACAAGATAGCGGGACAGGGCTGCAACAGCCAGTGAGGTTCTTGGACAACCCCTAGGGAGTTAGGAGTGAGTGTTGAGTCTGGCTGGTTAGATCCACCTCATTGTCTTCCATGCCCAGGGCACCTAGGCAGCCAGCGTGGCCTGGGTGGGACTGAGGGGCTTGGTGAATAGATGTGCTCCTGTAACCTCCTTGCCAGGTCTTTATGTTACAGGGACAGGAAAACCTAGTGCCCTGTGGGACCACTGACTCACGGAACAGTGACCGTTTGTCTCCTACCCTGCTGAGAGAGCACTTGATTCCTCCTCAAACGAATCACCTTCCTGTGGGCCATACTCGCTTCCTGGGGTGGAGGCCATCATCTCTGCCAGTCCCCTGCCCACCTTACACATCTTGAGGCTGAATTGCGGCAGTTTCCACACCTTTACCTTCTCAGGTGAAAGCTGCAGAAGAAACCGTACATCCACCAGCAGTGGCACTGGCTCACGGATCACGTGTGTGTATGTGGGGCAGGCAGAGTGTGTGTATGTATGTGTGTTAAAAAGTGGCACACTCAAATTCACACTTCTATTGTATGGACGTGTCTAATTCTCTGAATATCCAAGACAAGCTCTAAAGTGATTCAGAGTCAGTTTATCTAGGATTTGAAAATACTTGAATCTGCACCAGGACACATCTTTCCACAGATGTGCCATAGGCACTATTGTCATTTTGGGTGCCTGAGTGTCCTCATTATGAACACCAGTCCTGGAATATGTTAGGAATTCTAGTTACATCAGGCTTTTGGATTGGTTCTTGATAAACTGAAGATTATTTTCGTGGTAAATGAGTTGAGCAGGCCCCTATCATGCTGTAATTTTGTTGTTGTTGTTGTTGTTAATTGTTGTTGTTGTTAGAGACTAATTATATCTTTTTGGAAAATTGTTTTAACATGTCAGGTTCTCTCTCTGAACTGTTGATGTTTACAGACCTTATTGTAGCTCTAATATTTTGTGTGTAGCCTCACCGAGAAGACATGGCTGTTGGAAAGGTATTGCAATAGCAGAGAGCCCCCACCATCTCCTACTGAGACTGTTCATAGCCTGAGCAGTGTCTTTTGTAGTTCATAACCCAGAAGCGGGTGGCAAGGCTGGGGGAGGAAAGTCTGAGGAGCTGGGTGCCCCTGTGTGCATGGCTCTGCATTATTCAGGGAAGAGCAGTGATGTATGGTTGAGTAGCAAAGAGGAGCTATTGTCGGATACCACTGCGGGACTCCAGAGTCCACAGGAAGTAGGGTCAGGCTGTATCTGGCTGGGGGCCGGGTTGAGGGGTACTAGAGGTTGACTCCCGAAAGCTAGCATCCAGTGTAATCCAGTGCTGCTGAGGTTCCATGTTGGCAGTATCCGGGTCACATGTTCAAAGGACAGCTAGTCTGGGATAACTCCCCTCCCTGCTCCTCTTCTCCTCTAGAATGCGGCCTGGGTCTGGCCCTTGCCCAGCTCCTGATAGAGATTTCTGTCCTTGAATGTCGTGAGGCTGTCAGTATACCTTGTGTTGTTGCAACTTTGAACCTGTTGCATGTTGTGATACTGGGGAAGTGGATGACATCTGGACTTTTATCTGTTTTACGTGGTTTTTTGAATTTGTTGAGTATGTCTACACAATCAAAATCAAATTCCCTTTAAAATAGGGTCACAAAGACTTGGCCTACATCAGATGGGCCCCCCTTGGAAGGACCACCCTGAGCTCTATCATGTTACTGGGCCTCAGGAAAAAGCCACCTTTGAAGTGAGCCGGAAGAAAGAAGCATTCAGATTGGATTGCTGCTCATTTTCCCAAGTCACTTCAATAAAACCATTTTATCATGTGCTGAAAGGAGGCCTCTGAGAGTGTTGTCAGCTGAAAGACATAATCCCGAGGCCCAGGGAGACCGTGAATACTGAGATACGATAAAAGTGCTAGGGTCTTAGGGCCTGAAAGACTTGACTTAGTTGCATCTTGGTGTCAGAATTATCTTTGTAATTATTTATATCCCAGTAACTATTTAATATCCTTTGTGTTATGAAGCTTCCCTGTGGCTTTTGTATATGTATTTCCTTGTACTATTTAACTAGCTCCCATAGAGCCAGAAGTGGTTTATACACGTTCTAATAGCGTGATGCACAGCCCCACTCCTGTACAGCCAACGTGGTGAGGAGAAGCCACGAAGAGAATATGGTTGCCTACAGGGAATGCAAGGATGCCTGTCTTTTCTTGTCATGCTTCTATGCAAACAAAATAATCTAGATCTGGGTTTTTAAATGATCTCTGCAAATTGAAAAAAAAAGCATATTTTTGTGTTTATTAAGTCTATTACGGACCAGAGTCACTTAGGTTTTGGGCATTTTAAGTCAACCTTAGCTTATTTTGTTTCCCTATGGGATGACTGACTTTCCCAGTTGGAGCAAAACTTGAAGGGAAATGCAGTTGTTGGGAGCATCTGGTGTGGCCATGGAGATGGGGTTCAAGTCCTCTCACATTTGGTACTTTGGATGGATGTAAACACTGACATCCTCAGAGAAGGTGTGGCGCTGTGTCTGTTGACTGTTCTCTACCCTTCCTGCAAAAGGCACAGAGGGTAAGCCCTTTTCCTTTATGAATGGAGAGCAAGGAAACCCAAGGTACTTACTGCCTCCTAGGAAGGGTGAACACAGTGATGGAATGGATTCTCTTCAGAGAAGTTCCACTTAAAGTGATTGCCATGCAGGGCAGATTGCTTTTGTCTACAGAAAAAGCAAGAATGCAGAAAGCTGCCCACACCCAGTGCCCATATCTTTCTTAGCAATGTGCTAAAACACCGGAGTGGGTAGAGCCTGGGCACAGGGAAGCCAGCAAGGACCAGCAGTGGTCCTTGTGCAAGCACTTGACCTTGGGGCCCTTTTACAGGTGACTAGAAGGCTCACACCCATGGGCAGACCTGGTACACCTGGCTCCCACCTGTGCTGGGTGCTTCTGGAGAGAGTTTTGTGGCTCACCTGAAAACTTTTTTTCTCTTTTCAAGTTTCTTCTATCTTCTTTGAAGGTTTTTCTAGTGGTCCAGGCAGTCTTAGAAGAAATGAAGGTCTAACTCTCTTGTCCTTGCACGTATGTGAATTCTTGCTTGCCTTGAATGAGCCTTGACTAGTTCTGTGTGACACAAACTGTGCTATGTGGAGAAAGCACCTTCCCTGTCTATGAGGTGGTCTGAAGGTCAGAATCCCTGTGAGTCAGTCTTTGGAGCAGGGAGACTTGTGTCTAATTTAGTGACCATGTAGGTGGTTCCTTCTCTGCCATCTGTGTTCAGAACACAATAGTTCATGGTTTGTGTGCTCCTGCCTGACTGCCTTTTTCTCAAGGTGTCACCTGCATATCAATAGTGACATTAAGCAGGTAGCAGAAGGGATGGGGTATGCACTTCCTAGATAGAGAATTGTTAACTGGTTCTCAAGCAGGAAAAAAAAAATGCTTCTAGCATGTGAAGTCTCCAGGGTTTCTCCTCTATTTTATCGCACCTACCCTATAGGGGCCAGCTAGGCAGAGAGTTTGGTGGACACGAGGTTTGCATCACAGGCCTGGCGGGAGGAGGAGGCTGCAGTGGGAACAGAGTGACAGCATAGATGGCACTTGATGTGTTCATACCCCCTGCTGCCCTGGAAACATGTCCTCATGTCTCCTCTTCAGAAGAGTGAGGGCTTGTGCTCCCCAGTGGACTTGAGGCCAAGAGCTGGATGTTAGAGATCACCAGCTCCAGTGCTGGCATCTAGTCTGGGTCTGAGCAGGCGATAGCTGCCTCAGGTGTGTTCCTGGCAGGACACAGACCTAACGGGCCTGTTCTCTTGACTTTGTTAGCTCTCACCTCCTTAATCTATTGTTTTTCTTCTCAGCAGACATCTTTAAAAGAAATCAGATCTGTCTGGTTGAGAAAGTAATTTGAAATATTTGACCTATCTATGTTTATGTAGCCTTTATCTCCGAAAGAAAATGCCATCCGTGTTAGATCTAGAATTTTCTTCTGAAAGGGAATGTTCTCTTGGATTTCATGATAGTCAGTGTAGCATTGGATGTAAGTTCTCAAGCTTTGGAAATTTTTATTTTCTTTACAGTTTCTCCTATTCAAAAAAAAAAAAAAATACCTAAGAGGAAAGAGGGTGTGTGGCCGAGGGGCACAAGTCTCTTGTGTTCAAAGCACTAGCCACTCACCAGAATCAAGTTGAGATTGTAGGCCCTCAAACGGTATATTTGTGTCATTAGTTTACCCTGTCAGCCTTTCTATTCTGATACTTCCAGATCCGGTGAGCCTTTGGTTAAGGGTTAATGTCACTTGGACTGTGGCAGGTTAGCGGGGCTTGTTTGGTTATTAATCATGGTAAGAACATGCTGCAGTCACTTCACTCGGCTTTGTTAATGGGATGTAGGGCAGGGCCAAGAGGTTTGTTTTTCTTTCATAATTGTTTCTGAAAAGAGAGATGCTGCTAATACCTCAGCAGAAATTACCTCGCGCCCCCCCCCCCCCTTTAATCAGAAAAGCTACCCAAGGAATGGCCAAGAGAGAGGACAGTGCAGGAGGCTTGTGTTCGCTCCAGCCTAAGGCAGGGCCAGGCCTGACTGATGCCGCCTCCTTCTGCTAACCCTGCTTTGCTTCCCTTTTTTTTTTTTTTTTTTTTTTTTTCAGTTTCACAACTCTGTTTCCCTTTTTGTGGCAGCGAAGAGGACATCCCTTCAGGGCTTGAATTGGCTGGGTCAAGGCTAGAGAGGGCAAGAGCAAGGGCTTGCTGTGGCCCAGGCCCATCTTTCATTACTAACTCTGTCATTACTAACCATTGGAAAAATCATTCAGATCATGATGAAATTGACCCATTTGCCTAAAAGCATTGCTTTTTAATAAGTTGATTTTGTTTGACATGGTTCCAGCTGGAAGAATGCTAGGGAATGAAGCTGTCTGTGTATGTTGAAGTTTAAGGACTTTAGGAACCCATGGCAGAAACGCTGAGCTAGTCATTACAGTCTGCATTTTTTTAAGTAGGCAGTTCTGTCCTTGTGTATTTTATGATAAATAATCACTTCACCTTTGGTGCCTTCCATGTGTCACATAAGCACTCTTGTCAATCATGGAATTCGGGGGTTACATTTAGTTAAAACAGATAACACTATTTTTGTAGCATGATTGTGTCCTTTCAATATTGCTTTCCACAATACCCTAGGTCTTGACATTTGGGCCATTTTCGTCTTAAGCTTCCTATGTAGTTTTCAAAGTCAGACACCTCCAGCAACTCCTGCCCCGTGCACTGTGTTCTCCCCACACTGCACGTTTGCTGATTAGGCTTGAGAGTCAGAGGACCTTTCTTTAAAAAAGGTCGTGTCCCTGTAATTCTATCTGACATCATTCGTTCGTTAGACTGGGAGAGCTGCTGCTCACCTGCAGCAAGAGGAAAGTGGTCTCGGTTTTTCAAGTTTTCTCTGTGCCCTGCTTTCCTGCTCACTGAGTCTGACAGAAAGAGCTTGCATTTGGCTCCTTGCCCTCCCACCCTAGCCAGTCTCAGGCTGTTCTCTGGCCAAGGGCCACTGCTTCCTAGCAGCACCTCAGCCTTTCTCTGGGACTCACCCCACTTGGATCACAGGTAGGGTTGTGGAGGCCCTGGTGGGTGGCCTGAATGTAGGTCCCCTGCTGTGACAGGCTGGATAAAGCCAGGGCACAGCTTAGCCACTTTCTGCTTTCCTGGCCCTGCTCCTTGGATTGTCTGGTCAGGAAAAGCTCACCGAGCCGTTATTGAGTAAAGGTACGGGATTCTCTGAGACATTAACTTGTAGCTCCTTGTCTTTGTCCTTTTGAAGAGTCAAAACGTGGTTCTGCAGGGAAAAAAAGTCATCAGGTGGCTGAATGACAGCTTCCTGCCAGGATGGGCTAGTGGCACTTTGGGGGACAGTGTTCATAGTTATTACATTTTGTTTCTGTAGTCTGGTTTTCTTTGAGACAGGGTTTTGCTAGGTAGTCTTGGCTGGCCTTTAACTTGTAAGTGATCATCCTGCCCCTTGTCTTAAATGCTGCGGTACAGGAATGTGTCACCATGCACAGCTAAAGCTTGTCTTTTTGGCGGTTTATAGACATGGCTGTGGGCATTCCAAGGTGAAGGCTGTTGAACAAACTAATATGTGTTGTTTGCAGTACTGAACTTCGCCTCCTGGCCCATTGGACATGGCCACTGTGGGTGAGCCCCCCAACTCTCGGGTTTTACCCCGTGCTTGAAATAAGTGATGTGGGAGCCCCATGGCGTTTGCTCCCCTTGATTTGCCCCTGACAGCCAACAAAGCCTCACACTGCCCTCAGCCTCCCCACTTTCCTTTGAAGGACCAATTTTTCATGGTACTTGTCTTGATTGTTTTCATAGTGTTCAAATCTGTATTTTTGTATGTAGAGGGAAATAATTTTCGACACTAATCACTAATGAATACTGTATTGTCATGAAGGAGTTCTTGTTTAATAAATGGACACATAAAAATGTTTTAGTCTCTCCTTTCTCCTCACTTCTGCAAACAAATTTGCTCTGTAGAGGTGACAGAGCCACAGTCAACAGGCTGTAACCAGTTTGCCAGGCTCCAGGGCTTTGCACAGCCTCTCTGCCTCTGCTTCTGGCTGTCCATGTGTTTTAGTGTGCGTTTCCAGTGATGGTGTGCAGAAGGCTTTGCCGCTCCCCTGGCACTTGGGCTTGAGTGGTGACTGGGTTCCTCATAGCAGCTGCTCTGAGCTCCCTTGCTCAAGACCCAGGTTTTGGTTGTTGGAGGACACACCATCCTAACCAGGCTGCCTGCTCACCCTTCACTGCCTCACTAAGATGAGTAAAAGGCAGTGGTGGTCAGATGCTGCTGCCCAGCAGAGAGGAATACTGCCGCACCACTGCCGGCAGCCACCAGGACCCACCGTGGCCATTGAAATGGGCAGTTATTGCAGGCGGCGGGACCGTGGCCATTGAAATGGGCAGTTATTGCAGGCGGCGGGACCGTGGCCATTGAAATGGGCAGTTATTGCAGGCGGCGGGTGCGTTTCTCAGTCGGGCACACTCTGAGCAGGTAGGCACTTTGTTTTTAATCCATTGTGGCATTCTTTTAGGGAGGGGATTTACATGCAAGGTAGGAAGGTTACAGACAGCTTAAGACATGGGCCCAGAGCTCTGGCTCATTCATGGGGCCTCTCGGGCCACAGAAATGCCATTTGTTACATTGCTTTTGAATAAAAAAGTTATAAAAAAAAGTTAGAAAACATCAAAGACACACACAGTATCAACCCCCAGGTGAACACAGAGAAGGCCCATGTCAGCAGGCCTGTCCAGGTGGCTCCCAGGAGGAGAGGGCTTGACTGGGCCCGCCCAGCCACATGTGACTTTGTCACTGCCACTGCCCTGGTAGACAGACAGGTCTTTGGGCTCTTTGCTGAAAAGGTCTCAGACCCACAATGGAAGACTTGGCTAGTTGGGTTTCTCCCTGTTTTACAGCGAGGAGGGAAACTTCTTGAACAAAGATTCCTGAAAGTCCTCTCAACAAAGTGCAGGTGTGAACAGGAGCCCTCCATGCAGAGCCCACCGGGGCTGGGTGGGTCAGCCTGCTGTGACCACTCCCCACGCAGCTGCCTGAACCGCAGCTGCCTGAACCGCAGTGACTGGCTCCGTGTGATGTCTGCTCTGCTCCCATGGGGCAGCGAGGTTCAAAGGCTCAGGTCTTCAGGACAGAAACGGGAGAAGGCAGGATATTCAGTCTTCTCAGGCGCCAGCTCAGCAGTGCTAAGCCAGCACAGCCAATTTGAGTGTGAGGCTCAGGGGCCATAATCTTGGAGCTCCTCGGTCTGCTCTCCTGTGGGCGTCCACTGTCATGCTCCTGCAGCCCCATCAGGACGGTATGGATGGCAGGCCTGAGTGGCGCCAGGCACAGGCGCACACAGGCCTTCTCAGTCTGAGTCGGAATCAGAGCTGGAGTTGGAATGATCTGAAAGGAAAGTAGAGAGTGTTGGCAATAGTCCCTGGAGTGTGGGTAGGAGGGGGCACTGCCAGCAGGAGCCCTGGGCCCAGCTTTTCCCATAGTGACAGGCTGGGCCTTCTCTTCAGCCCAAAGTCCAAATGCATCTTTCCCAGGATGTCCCTTCTCACCTGAGGATGTCAGAGTTGTACAATTGCACCCTTTTCTCCACCCCCATTCAGCAGGACAAGGCAAAGACAACAATTTCTTGTTCCTGAACTAAAATACACTAGAAAATGGACAAGTTTTTTGGTTGTTGTTTTGTAAATGTATTTTGTGGGTTTAGCTGTTTATTTTATATTGTGAGATGAATATAAAACATTTTGTCATGTTAAAGTCAATTAGTGATATAACTTTAAAGGCTCCTGGAATCACACCATTAAAGATTATTCTGTAGAACCTTCTGGAATCTCATGCCTTACTAGTACCTGACCCTAGCAATGGTGGCTGTATTTTAATGCTCATCACCTCTCCAAGCCCTAGTTCTTACCCCTCATCCATTAGCGAGGGGTGTATAAGTAAGACAAGCTTGTTATAGTCATAGCTAACATATAGACCAATTATAAATACTTTTGCAGCAAAACTACTGTCTTATATTAAAACCACACCAAATATTCAAAATGCATGTCTCCATGAACATTATGCTCCAATCCCTGAGCTGGTTGGCCAGCATTTGCTGCAGGTCCCAAAGCTAGAAGACAATATCCAGGAGCATTTAACCTGTTTGCTACAGACCAGGAATGAGTTTCCAATGACATTCACTTTTTAGCAGCGGGACAGTGTCTAGGAATCCCAACAGGAAACTAGTAGCCTCTAAACCTAGCCATCTAGGTCCTACTTCAGATATTTAGTACAATGGGGAAGATCCTACAGCCAGGATCAGCCCTGAGATCAACTCTGTCTAGCCACACAGTACTGATGGCCTGCTCCAGAGAAGTACTTGGCCCAGATTGATGTTCTTTGGAGAAAAAAAAGATCCAAACAAGTCAGGTAAGGGGTGCTATGAGTTTGAGACCAGCCTGGGCTACAAAATGAGTTCTGAGCCAGTGAGTTACAACAGAGTGAGGTTCTATTTCAAACACAACAACAACAAAAACCAAGCCCACTGTGCCTGTGTCTGCCTGGGTACTGTGGGTTTCCAAGCGGGAAAGGGGAAAGAGGGCGTAGTGTGTTGGTCTCAGATGGATTGATCTCAGAGACACTTCCTACTTCAGCCTCAAACTAACCAGGTGTCCCCAAGGAAGGGCAGAGCCCTACAGCGATCCTAGAAGGGATCAGTGGGGATTCTCAGAAACCGTGCGGAGTGGCCACTCACCTCCTGCTGTCTCTTGGGCTGTGGTCTCATTCGCAGAGTCTCCTTGCTTGAGGAATTTGGCCACTTCATTAAAGATCAGGTAGAAGTCAATTGCAAACACAATTGTGGCAAAAAAGCCAAAAACCTGTGGGATACACGCATGGCATATGGCATATGGACAGGGTGGACGGAAGCATCATGAAGATTGGGCTCATGGACCAAGAGACTGGGCATATGCAAGCAGCAATGAGGAAATGCCCCAACCAGGACAGATGGACAGGCACAGCCTTTCTGAGTTATGGCAGATAGGGGAGATGGGCTGTGAGCCTGGAAGACACAGCCACTCAACTCAGGACAGACTAAACTTTTAACTAGACTGGCATGGCAGAGACCACATAGGGACCCAGTGCCTAAGCAGGTGCAGAATCTGCCCGGGTCCCACTGTAGAAGCCAGTGCCAAGGGGGATGACCTGGAGCGCCAGGGAAAGGGCACTGCTGGGTAAGTCCACTAGGGGGCAGGGCAGCCACTCACTCCAGCTGCTTTGTAAGCTCCATCTGAGTATTTGGCGACAGCTGTGATGGAGATGACGAAGTAGATGAGGGCAGCCGTGACACAGCGCAGGAAGTCCTGGGGAGAGAGAGACATGTCCACACTGAAGGTGCCACAGCACGGGCAACCAACACAATCAGCCCTAGCACTCACGAGTCCCTGTCCCAGCTCCACCTGTATGCCCTGGCCCTAATCTGTTCTTCATGTGTTTTGTTCTGCAGGCTTCCAGTAGCTTATATTGCCCCATTCTCGGTCCCGCTGAGTTTTCTCTGCGCTGTGGGTAGCAAATGGGTTGTTTACTATGCTATCATGGCTCTGCAGTTTGGCACAAATGGGAAGTGGAGAAAGTCTAGCTTTCCAAGAGGCTTGACCTTGCTACAGTGAGATCCGTTTATGATCCTAGTCTCTGTTTAGTCCTTAGGGTGGGGCTACAGTGAGGGCAGCTGCCACCAGGTGGTTACATGGATGCTGGAGATAAATTCAAGGGAACCTTTGCGACCCATTTTCTATGATCCATTTTATCCATTAAAGGGCACTCTCGGGACTGTAAGGTCCTCGGGTGATCAAACAAGGGCAGGTGCCAGTTGACTAGAATCTAGGAAGTCCCACAAGTCCTCTGTGACTCCACCCTGCTGAAAATGGCTTGAATGCTTGTGGCTGAGGCACATTCCTTCTCCAAGACCAGAGCAACAGCTCCACCTGGTGGTCAGGAGCCTTCTTTGGGTGCCCAGCTTCACAGAACAACGCAGGGGGCCGGGGGACTTACAACTTATCAGGTCCCACTGCCCCAGTGCTGCTGGGTGGGCAGGGGTGGAGGCTGAGTTGCAGAACCCCAGATTCTTCAGGTGACAGCCAACCCCTTCCTCTTGGGTCCCGGGATCCTTACCATCATGGGCCAGCACAGGCCCTGCCACTTGTCATTCAGCTGCATGGCATCAGCAAAGAGGAAGTAAACAGCCAACAGGAACTCCAGCAGAGGTACCGTGAGGAAGGCAGATGCCGAGGACACCACGTAGCAGATGAAGGTAATGAATGAGAGTCCCTGCGGAAGAGCAAGGACAGTCAAACATTCTTGCCAGCCCCCCCCCCCCCCCCTCCAGGCCAGGCTAGGACCCTGAGTCCCCATACCTTGCTGAATCCCTGCTAGGACCCCATCTTGAAGCTCTAGCCTACCCAACCCCCCCAGGCCAGCTTCTTTCCTGACTCTGCAGTGGACCGTACCTAACTCAGCTGTGTCCACAAGGGGGCAAGCCAGAGCTAAAAGCTACTGCTTTCAAAACTCGCACCCCTACCGGTACCTAAGAGGTGTACTTTTCATGAAAACCCTAACTTCACTGGACGATGATGTGCACGCCGAAGTGTTTGAAGCTGAAACGCACTGATGTCTACAACCGAGTTTGAATGTATGAAAGCACAAGGGAGGTTGATGGACACAGAGAATAAAGGAGGCAGAGCAGTGTTAACCACGGTACAGTTCACGTGGTAGAGGCAGGGATGTTTTGTAACTTTCGTGCATCTGCAAATCTTTTTTTTTTTTTAAACCTATGCACGAGGCTAGCAATGCAATGCAGTTCAGCTGGTAAAGTTCTTGCCTACTACACACAAAGCTCTGGGTTCGTTCCTATGCACCGCATAGACCAGGCTTGGTGGCACAAGCCTGTGACTAGCACTTTGGGATGTGGAGGCAGGAAGAGCAGAGGTTCAAAGTCATCCTCAGTTTCATACAGAAAGTTTTAGGCAGCTTGGGATACATGAAACCCTATCTCAACAAAATTCTAACTCCTTTGGAGACAGCCTTGATTGTGGGTCCCTGCTGTACCATTCAGGTGGGGCTGGCTACACCGATCTACAGAAGCCTGGTCCACAGGGTTGTAGGGTGGGGGATGCCGAGGTTACTGGTGAGTCCTGCAGACTTTGTGCAGGGCAGGGAAACAAGAGGCGTTTCAAGCCCAGTTCTCGCTGGTTCTGTCTAAGACTTCTAGACTTCTCTGCTCCTCACCGCCACTCATGTGCCACCCACGGCCTATCTTTTAAAGCCGCAGACTTGGTGTCACCCAGTTAATAGGGTATCACATCTGTACTTAGGGCATTAAAGGCCTCCGTGTCTTTGCGCATGTCTACCACTATGGCCGGCTTTGAGTCTGTCCACGGCTCAGTAGTTTAAGGGGCCGAAGGGGGAAACGCGGATGTCCTATAGGAACGAACTACCATGGCTGCTTCTGACAAATGAACTGATGGTCTCTGGGACCCCATTCTTCCCTTCCCCTGAACATGCCATGGAGGAAGCTGAACTGCCCCGGGCAAACAGGAAGCTAAGGCTTAGAGAAAGACTTTTTGAGGTAGCCAGTCATCAGCTCCCACTGTATTTGCTAAAAGGCTGCTCTTAGGTCTCTCCTCTTTTCTCATTCCCCAATTCTTAGTGGCCAATTCCCCTAGTTTCCTATCCATGGCCGACTTCCGACTTGCATTGGGACCAAGAAGAGGAAGGATTAGGAGCGGCTCCCCTATACACGCTGAACTCACCCCTTTCCCTTCCTATTTTCCTAGGCCTGGATTTCTGACACCTAGGCCGACTAAGTCAAGGATATCTTGTGAGTTCTGGCTGGCACTCACCCCTTATCCATGAAGGGGTACTAGGTAGGGTAGGACAGAAGCCTCCTCAGTGGTCTGTAATTCAAATCCCTCCCCACCCTCGCCTCGTGACTTCCAGAGATCTGAGATGGCCAGTCTAAGAGAGGGCTCTAGGTCTGCCTGGTACCTCACTTAGGAACAAAGTATTGGGGTCTACTGGTGACCTCGGGATTGATGCCGCCACCATGTGTCCTGGGGTACAAGGGAATAGTCCTAGGGCAGAAACCCTCCCATCTTTTCTCAGGGCCCCTCGATTGAGTCACCTGTCAAATTTCCTAGACGCAGTTAAAGGCACTTTCTGGTTCTCTCATCTCCCATCCGCCCCTCCCCCCTCAAGTGGGTACAGATCAGATATCAAGTTGCTAGGGATCTAAGCAACAAATGGCTGTCGCCATGGGCTGTTTCCTCCTTCCTCCCGCCCCTCTTAACATCCCCATAGGCCCCGTGCCAGTTCCCGCCCCACACGCGCTGATGCAGGAGTGTTGTTAGGACAAAGGAGACCTCCCTCGTCGGGTGGGGACAAGGGGGGAAGGAGGAAGGAGTGTGGCTGGGGAGGGAGGAAGAAGGGAATGAGGTCACCCCGCTGACTCGCCACCCTGGGACAGCAGTCTGTCTGCATCTTCTCTATGCAGCCCCGGTCTCACCCACTCCGCAGGATCTGCACCCCACGGGTAGCCGGGTCTCAACCAGGGAGGTGGGAGGCTGTGCAGAACAGGAGACCGAGGCTTGAAGGAGCTCTAAGCGAGAGGAGGAGCTCGAGGTCACACGGCGGCTAGGCCGCGGCGCCCGCATGGACCAGGTCCCCGAACCCTTGTCCTCTGGTCCCTTTCGAGAACTCCGTAGGCTGGAGAAGCCAGGCAAACCACGGCTCCCGCCTGAATTTGACTCCCGCTCAACTACATAGAAGCCGTCGGAAGTTTGGGGGCAGTGGCCCAACTTGGAGAGACTCTCCTGGGCTGGGGGCGCAGAAACCAGGGCTAGGGGTGCAGGGACCGGGCTTCGGGCACCCGGGGAACCCGCGCACTCACCGACTCGGCCAGCAGGAGGCGGCCTTTGAGCGAGCAGAGGAAGGCGCGCGCAGGCAGCAGGGCGCGGAGCCCGGGCACGGTCCTGCCACTTCGGGGGCGGTCCGCGGACTCCGGATCGGGCTCCGGCTCTGCGTCCGGGGGCCACATAGCGGCGCTACCTCGTCGAGTTTCGGCCTCACTGCCTCACCCAGTGCCCTGGAGGGAAGCGGAAACCCGCTGTGCTGTGCGGAAGGAGAAAAAGTGGAGTTAGACTAGGCCCCGGGACTCATCCTCGGCTGCCCCGCCTCCAGCACCTTCAATCCTCTCCCCCCCCCATCCCCACCCACAACTGCCCCTCGGACCCTGCTCCGCCCACCCTCCCGCCCTCCATTCTCCAACCACCCCCACAAAGTCCCTGGGATGCTGTCCTGCCCATCCCTCCTCCCCCATCCTCCCTTTCCCATCTCCGCCTCCCCTACAGCCCTTCTGACTCTTCCCGGCCCATATCCCGCCCCCAACCAACGCCACCCCCACCCCCACTACCCCTTAGACTTAGCCCAGTCTGTCTCTCCCCGCCTTCCATCCTTCTACTTCCACCCTCCGCCTCTCACTAGCCCTAGGATCCTCCCCCACCCATCCTTCATTCTCATTTCCCCCTTCGACTCAGCCGCGCCCACTTCCCCAACCATTGACCCCCTGAACCACACTGCCTCTCCGCCCATCCCTGGCCCTCCCCCACAATCTCCACCTCCCTACTACCTCTCCCCCAACATTCCCGTCCCTCCCTCCCCCACGACCTCCTTTACCCTGCCCTGCCTATTTCCTGCCCCATTCTCCCACCCCTTTCCACACTGCCTTCTAGGGCCCACCTCCTCATCTCTCCACTCCGCCCCGCCCCCTTGGATTCTGTACCCAGGTCCTCCCAGTCCCCTCGGACCCCAGCAGCCGGGTGTGCTCTGTGCGGCCTACTGGCCTGGAGTTTTCCAGTATCGTTTGTCTCCGCACCCCACCCTGGTGGACCCAGACCCACGTATTGTCTCCCCTGAGCGCACCGAAGCGCCGACCACCTAACTGTCCCTTCTTAGCGACTCTGCTCTCTGTCTAAGCTTGAACTGACTTTGTGCCCTACACCGTCCAGGAGCCTAGACATCTCGAGGGCAGATTCTTCACCTGGTCCTCTCCTGGCTCGGCTCTAAGCAAGCTGTCAGCTCTTGCTGTGTCCCTACAGGAGTTTCCCCACTACTTCCCCGCCACCCTCCTGCAGGTCCTTGGCTAACCCATCTCCCCTCTCAGCTCGGAGTTTCCCCGGTCATTTCCCTGGCCACACTCCCGTCAGTTCTCAGCCTGTCCGCCTTCCGGGCCTCTTTTGTTAACTGCCTGAGGCTTGGGTTCTTCCTGTGCTGGACTAACGAGAGATCTGGGAATTGTCCTTGTCCTCCCTCACCACTAGCCCATCATCGAGGCTCTCTTGCCACCCAAAAGTCGCACACTCTGGCTCCCTGAACTGTTGTGGGGCTCTTTAAGAGGCCTCTGCTTTCTTCCTTGTCAGCCAGATGTGCTTAAATCACTAATCTTGCTTCCTCCCACGGCCCCCTCACACAAATTGATGCTTCCTCATGCAAACAGACGCCACAGGGCCTTTGGACATCTGACCCTTCTAACCATGGGTGTGCGCATGCGGACGTGTGTGTCGTGTGTGTGTATGTGTGTGTGTGTGTGTGTGTGTGCGCATACTCTTGCGTCTAGGTGCTGCTAGGGGTCTCTTATTTTTTGAGACAAAAACCTCATTGGACTACAAGTGCATGGGAATTCCACAAAACTTACCTGGCCAATGAGCTCCAGATGTTTTGTTTCTGTCTTCCCAGAACTGGTATGACCACTATATGTGGGATTCGACTCAGATCCAGCTGAGGTCCTCATGCACCAAGCACATTATTACACGAGCTGTCCTTCCATCTCCCATTGCTACCGTCTTACCTGATGAAGCTTTTCTCCGCACTGATGGTAAGGCACTGTGATGTCTTAAGGACGACATTTCCTACATTCCCTTGTACATCCGGAAGCGGTACAAGAAACTCAGGATGTGAGGAAGCCCCAGCTGCTTAGGGTAGGGGGCAGGTTGTACCAGATAGCCCTAAATAGGATGAATGGCAGGGCTGGAGAGATGGCTCAGCTGTTAAGAGCACTTGCTGCTCTTGCAAAGGTTCAATTCCCAGCACTCACACGGTAGCATACAACCATCTGTAACAGTTCTGGGTCAAGGAGTGGCCTGACACCTCCTTCTGGACTCTCTGGATACTTCATGGCATGGTACACTCACAACCATGCAGACAAAACATACATTAAGATAAAAATAAATAAAAATAGGGCTCAGTAGTTAAAGGCTAGGCTCACAATCCAAAAATTAAATAAAGTAAAGAGGAGTCCTGGGACTTACTGGCTGGGTTAGAGGATAGCCAAGTTCACTAAAGAGAAAGGAGGACATTGGTCAGAGGCTGCCTGGAACAGGACTTGGAAGGATGAGACCCTGGTAACCCAGTTTTCACTCACAGTACCCAAGGAGGACAAGTGAGGGGTCCAAGAGAGAGACACCCACTTCTGATTTGTGCTGCGAAAAAAAAATGTGGCTGTCAATTGAAACTCAATAACGAGGGAATGGCCCAGAGATGCAAACAGGTAACTTACCAGAGGAGAATGTTGACTAAATCGGCACACTGTAAAGGGGGTGGGTGGGAGCAGGAGAGTTTCCTCAGCTGTTAGCAGTGATTGCTGTTCCGTACTGATGCTGACTAGGGTTCCAATTCCATGTGACAAGCCAGGCATTTCCCCTGGTATTTTTGACTCCAACTCTGAGGTGGGCAGAGATGGGAGGGTCACTAGGCCTTGTTGGCTTCCAGCCTCGGGGAGAAACTGATATGCCTACATCAGGGAAAGACTGCCTCAAAGAACAGGTGGGGAGTGACAGAGGAGAACCCCGTGAAGCCCCTTCTGGCCTCCATGTGCGGAGTCACACACGCCTGCACACACAATGGAAGGGTCCAAGGACACACTGAGGCAAGACCCCAGACTCAAAAGTATGCAAAAGCAAAGAGCGTAGCCATCAATACTATCAGAGATCCCAGAAAGATACAGAGTACAGACCAAGCAGCTTTCTAATCTATTAATAATGACAGCGACTAGTCCATATTTGGAGGCAGAAGTACCAGAATAGTGGTCTTCACCAGGCTCACAAGATGAGAGTCTTTTCTGTGGAGGAACGTGGGTAAAACCAACCTCATTTTGTCTAGGCAAAAGGGTTTCCATCTATTCTCCAGTGTCCTGTTGCTTGTCCACAGTCTGGGCCAGGTCCTGGCAGCAGATGTTACATTGGGACATCTTGCCCAATAGTCAGGGTTATTAAATCTAGGTGGGAACATTATGGTGCCCCATAATCTTCATTGGAGACCTTAGGTCACTGCCAGGATCTGGGAGTCTCTGTCTGATATCATAAACTTTTAATAAACATTTTAAATGCCATATTCTGCAGATCTATGAAGTATTTTTGGGCTACACAGGTATATTTGAATAGATAACCTTGTTTCTTATTTTAAGCTTAACTTTTGAAATAATATACAGGGAACTAAGAAAGTTTTATCCCTGTAATTAATTATATCAGTAGTAGTTAGCATGTCTATAATTAACAAACGACCATTTATAAGGATCGATATTAACTTGTATTTCTTTTCTTTTTTTTTTTTCTGAGACAGGGTTTCTCTATAGTTTTGGTGCCTGTCCTGGAACTAGCTCTTGTAGACCAGGCTGGCCTCAAACTCACAGAGATCCGCCTGCCTTTGCCTCCCGAGTGCTGGGATTAAAGGCATGCGCTAACTTGTAGTTCTTAACGTTCTACAATAGGTTAGCAGCTTTGACCTTTTAATATAGTTTCCCATGTTGTGGTTAAAATTACCTGGCGCAAGTGAGAAGGAAACACGGAACACGCATCAAATCCACTTAGAAGTTTATTAGAGGGGCATGCACAGGCCTGGGAATTCAGTGTTTAGAGAGAGGAAGATGGTGCATCCAGCTTTTAAAAGCTGCCTAGTGCATGCGCACAGGGGTTTGACGTGGTTACGTCATACACAGATGATGGGGCTCATGCATGCCCGCAAGGGCTTAGCTGAGTCATAGGGGGATGATGCAACCACTCGTGCACAAAGGGCTTAGCTGAGTCATATGTGGATCACACAGGGCCCTTTAACATCCCAGGGGGCCTTTAGGCACTTCACCTGAGGCCTTGTCTGCACCTGCATGACCCCTAGAACCTGGAAGTATCAGCCTTATGTGGCTGAAATCATTACAGTGGTGACCCTCCACCCACACAACAATGTTCACGTTGCTGTTGTATTGTTGTTGTTATGAATCTTAATGAAAACATCTGACATGCAGATGGTCCTAGGCTATCCCTGTAAAAAGGTTTTTTAGCCCCCAAAGGATCGCGACTCAGTGGACTGAGAAACTGTTTCAAGCCCTTTGCCAAACTGTTTAGGTCATTGTCTTGCTGCATTACAAGAAATGAACATCCCAGTTTCTGGTTAGCATTTAGTGCTGATGGCTGTGACCCTTTATTTTAATTCCAAATATTAACAATATAAAACATTTTATAAGCATGAATGTCTCATAGCCTTATAATTTTAAATATTTTTAAAATTAAAATCTCTCTCTCTCTTTTTTTTTTTTTTTTTTTTTTTTGGTTTTTTTCGAGACAGGGTTTCTCTGTGGCTTTGGAGCCTGTCCTGAAACTAGCTCTGTAGACCAGGCTGGTCTCGAACTCACAGAGATCCGCCTGCCTCTGCCTCCCGAGTGCTGGGATTAAAGGCGTGCGCCACCATCGCCCGGCAAATTAAAATCTCTTAAATGTCTTCCTGCAATATCAAAAATAAAGTATCTCTTTGGCCCCACCCTCGACAGCATATACATAGCCTACCTTTTAGATCTCAGCCTGCTCCATTTCACTGTATCTGGTGCTTCTAGTGACTATCACCTGGCACTGGAATTTCTAAAACGGTTACGGTCCATCCTTGTAACTGGACTCTCTTTGGGACTCTAGTGCTGCCGTACATTTGCAAACCTGTTGGAGCCTGCTCCTACAAAATTAGTCATGGTACCTGGATTGGAGGGCATTAAAGTTAGGGAAATGTCAGATGAAAGAAACTGAGGCAGAAAACACAGGATAGATTCAGGAGGTCTGTTTGGTTAAGTCAAAACAGCCAAACAGCCAAGAGTTTATTTCAGAACTTGCTCTTATACAGACTAGAGGCAGAAGGCAGGACAAAGAATCAGCTAATCGCCTCTCTGCACTGTTTTGGGGAGAAAGTGCAAGCAGGTTCTGTGTCAACGAAAACCACTTCTTGACAGGATAGAGGCATGGGAATTGAAGAAATATAAGTGAGCAATATGAAGATGCATAAAAATATTAAGTCTGAAAACCTAGGACAGTATTGGGAGGGAGTTTCCGGGATTATTCAGATCTCAAGATCCCCCACGTTTATTTTTCCACAGCTTTGATAAGAAATGTAAACTGGGGGAGAAGGTAACAAAGGCTTTCGTTAACTTGAGAGCACATTCTTCCCATTATCAGCCTTCTGTTCCTAGGTAGCGGGATGACTCAGGTCACTTGGTCAACGCTTGGTCACGTGGGCAGAAAACACCTCCTCCCCAGGGGACCTCATAGTTACAGTCAAAGGAGCAGAGATACATCGGCACATCCTGACCACCTGTCAGGATGGCACCAAGTTCATGTAACTTCAAAAAGGGCCCGGGCTGCCACCTCCTGTGCTAGAAGGTGTGGTTAAGCCTTGTTATTCCCCAAACTCTCTGACCAGCAGATAAGGTGGGAAATGGGCCTGCATTTCTCGGCCCCCACAAGGTTCATATCTCTCATGTAAATTCTGCTAGCAGCAAGCAGTTTCTTTCTTTTCTTTCTTTTTTTTTTTTTAATCTGGATGTGCTTTCGGCTGGCATTCACTCTCCTGTATCTTCATAGATAATGTGCTCTCTTTCCTGGGTAAAATGCTCTTTCCCATGGGCTTAATCAGAACTTTCTCACAGCCCTCAGAGATGCTGGAGCAAGCAGAGCAGGCAAGCTTGAACTCAAATGACTTTTAAGTCAGAGTTGGCTCCAGGTGGAAACTGAGTCCTGCGTGGGCTCCCACACAAGCCTCAACAGTTTTCTGTGATCCCTTTATGTCTTTAAAACCGTCATCACCTGGGTGACTTTTAAATTGCAAAGTTTAAGTGGTAGGGCAAGGTACATTCTTGAGTATAAAGGCATTGGGGTGCAGCTTTAATATTTTAAATCTTATTTTCTTATACACCTTGTTTTTAGGGGAGGACATGAATTATCATATAAAAATCTACCTCAATCAATATTGTCCTGTAGATCTGTTGTCTCCTGTGAGACTTATTTTACGTGGCCATCTCTAATCAAGATGATGGTGAACTGCTGTGACATCTTCTCTTAACTCCAGCAAAATGATGGCCAGTCATAAAGAGAACATGTAGGATATTTCCTTATAATTTCCTTGGCTTTTACTAAGTGATGGGAGAATCTTCAAAACTTTGCTATTAACATGATGTTTTTTATGAAATTCAGAGGAAATAGTTGACCAGTTTCATCACTACTGTGGGCTAGAGGGCCTGCTAGACCCATATGGGATCTGATATGTGTTATATACAGGGGATGATTTCTAGTTCTGATTTTTTTCTTGTATTTGAATAAATAAAAAAGTTAATTCTGAATCATCTGGAATAAGTTCAGCAGTTTCAATGTGTAAAACAACTCTGCACATTGACAGTCAGTAACTATATTAAGAGGTTCTGGAAAATCTAACAATACAGTGGGAATAACATGTAATTTTGACTTTTGAACAGAATCAGAAGGGCTTTGGGCCATTTTACTTAAATTTCTTGACTGATAACCTGCCTTTCCTGATTTGTTTGCACCAGTATAAAATGTGGTGCTCCAGAAATTGGTGTTCCCTGTACAATGTGAGGAAGGATCCAATTAGTTCTCTTTGTAATCTGAAGTCTCTTGCTTTGGGGATATTTGTTTGTTGCTAATCTCTCCCCAAAATTACTGAAAGCTCTTGGCCAATGTTTCTTTCTGTCCCATAGTGAGGAAATTTCAGAATTAGTAAAAGGTACCACAATTTCTGCTTGGTCTATTCCTACTAATTGATGAAGTCTTAATTTTTCTTTCAGAATCAATTCAGGAAACTTTTCTGCATAGATCTTTAATATTTTACTCTGTGTGGTAAAATTAGTCATTTAAAGGCATTATCTTTGCTCTGCATTAGAATTCCAGTAGGAGAATGTGTAGAAGGTAAAATAACCACAATGCAATCAACTCAAATGATCCACGTGTGCATTATGTAATTTCTTTTCTACCAAAGCCAATTCTCTCTCAACGTCAGCTGATAACTTTCTTGGACTGTTTAAGTCCTTATTGCCTAGTACAATTTGAAATACATTACTTAGATCTTGAGTTGTCAATCCAATTGTGGGCCATAGCCAATTGATATCTCCTAGCAATTTTTAAAATCATTTAGAGTTTATAATTGATCTCTCCTGATTTGTACTTTCTGTGATTGGATACTTTGTAAATCTTTCTTATATAGAGGTAATTAATAGAATCTCCTCTATTTTTTTTTCAAGAGCAATTTGTAATCCTCAACATGGAAAATATTTCTTTACTTCTTCAAACATTTTCTCCAAGGTATCTGCATCTGAATCAACCAGTAAGATATCATCCATGCAACTGTAAATTTTAGATTGAGGAAACCAATTAGAAATTATTTCAAATGGCTGCTCTATAAAATATTGTCACAAGGTAGGGCTGTTTTTATTTTCTCTATTTTTTAATTGATTTTTATTGAGCTCTACATTTTTCCCTGCTCCCTGCCTCTCCCCTCCCCTTCAGTTCTCTCCCAAGGTCCCCATGCTCCCAATTTACTCAGGAGATCTTGTCTTTTTCTGCTTCCCAAGGTAGGGCTGTTTAGCATTCCTTGTGGACAGATTTTTCCACTGGTATCTTTTAAGAGGTTGAGATTTCTTATAAGTAGGCTCTATGAAGGCACATTTTTCTCTATCCTTATCTTGCAAAGGTATAATAAAAAAACAGTCTCCTAAACCAATCACTATAATAGACCATCCATTAGGTAATAAAGAAGATTAGGGAACTCCAGACTGTAAAGCTCCCATTGGCTGGATCACCTGATTAATGGCTCTTATATCTGTTACCATTCTCCCATTTTCCAGATTTCTTTTTAATTACAAATAGAGGAGAATTCCAAGGACTGGTTGATTCTTTAATATGTTGAGCACTTAGCTGCTCCTGTATCAGCCGTTCGAGTGCCTGTAATTTTTCTGATGTCCAAGGCCATTGTTCCATCCATACAGGTTTGTCTGTCAACCATTTTAAATGTAGGGCTATTTGTACCTTTAAAAGATTAGCAGCTGTTGTACCCTGTTTATGTACAACCTGAATGGTCAGTGACTGCTCTTTATAATGCCTTCTAATATTTTTCTCAGAAACATATGTTAGTTGATAATTTGTTTCTGAGATTAGAGGAATGTTTTCTGGGTATTCCATCACTGTAACAAACCATATTCCTATAAATCCATTGTTGTGTTATCCACACCTGCTTTAATTGTCTTCTCTGCCCTGGGCCTGTGCATTTGCTCATTTTGTGTTTTGTTTTACCTGAGATAAATTTACAGTCCCTAAAAGCTGAACACTTACCTCCTGAAGAGGCCAATTTGGATGCCAAGACTTTCATATGATTATTATTATATCTTCCCCTGTGTCTACCAAACTCTCAATTACAAGGCTATTTTTTCATAGTTTTAACTTTGGTCTTTGATCATTTATGTAAGTGTGCCAAAATATTTGCTTTCCGGTTTCTCCTGAAAATTTTGTTTTGTCTTCTGAAGCTGTTTTGTCATCCAGAGCAGTATGGTTTTTCACAACAGGCATTAAGTCTTTTAATTAATTAATTAATTAAGTATTTTCCGGTGTTGACAGGGGATGATTGAATTAAATTTTACATGGCAGCCTGCAATAGCCCTTCTATGGCATTTCCTGACAGCAAAGGGTTACTTTACTTATCCCTTCATTAATTTAGTGTTGGCCTTTGCCACCCCTGCATGTTCCAGAAGGTGGAGGCCTTCTGTTTGGATTCTCTCTAGAAAAATATCATTGTTCCTAGGAATGCCTTGCCTACAGTCCCTTTTCAGATGACCTGGTTTACCACAATTAACACATCTAACCTTTTGATTTTTCTTGAAATTTTTAGAAGTCACTACTCCTATCCAAGTATCATCATAAGCATGAGATCCGATATCAGTTGTATTTCTAATCCATTCACGTGTGGGTACTGAACTTGCCTTTAACGGCCTCATCACCCCTTTACATTCTGAATTAAAATTTCCAAAAGCAAAAGATTCAATTAATATTCATCTGACTGTCGAATCTGATATCATTCTATTTACACCTAAAGTCAGTCTTTGTACAAAAATCATTGAAGGTTTTTTAGGTGGCCTAGTATCATTTTAGTAAATTACTCAGACCCCTTTCCTGATTCTTCAATCTTGTCTCAATCATTTAAAGCTGCAGGACAGCATAGGGCCAAGGCGTGATCATCAAATATAATATGTCTTTTCACATCAGCATAATGGTCCTCACCAAAGTTTTCATCTGCTTCACAAAAGGTGAATGTATACCATATGAAATTATTGCTTCCTTAAATCTCTCCCAACCTAACATTTCTAAAGGATGCCAGTTAACTTCTGAATAGACTTGGGGATGCCTAGCATCTGGTGGTCATTCCTGAGTGGTAACTGGATAAATTAAGGTTGGTTTTCTAACAACCTCGGGCCCCTCCTCTTTAGTTACATTATACAATGGTATGATAACTTCTGCTTTAAACTCCTCTGTCTCTGTATAAATATTTTTCTTAATATCATTAGTCTGTACTTCTAAGAATTATATCTTATTAGTTATTTTTTTTTAATTTGGCACCAATATCAAACAATTTTTTAGGGATCAAACAAGAATTAACAAAAATGGTAATGATTATAATTGACATTACCTCAATCCCAGCTAAGTTGATTCTGAATTAACATTTAATCAGTCCATTTTCAAATCATCCATTGTGAAACTATTCACAGACCTAACTCCCTACATATATATATTATATATAGTCCCATTTTTAACGTGGGGTGACCTGCCCTCTTTTTTTTTTTAAATCAATTTCCCTCTCTAAGAATTCCCAGGTATCTCTCCAGATCTGCTGATTATGACATTGAAGGGTGAGGCTGACTGTCATTATGTAGCGTGGTTGGGCAGAGAACACAGGCAGTGTCCAGCCTTGGCTAAGGGCAGCAGTCACTGCCCATGTAGAGCTGTGAGCTGCGAGTGTGTGGTGACCACAGCACTGGTAGCCTGAGCTGGTGTAGAGGCGACTAACCTAGTGTGTCAGAGGAGAGGTATCCAGGGGAGTCCGCAACCCATGGGGAGAAGGAGAATGCGCAGAAGCTGCACGCGTGGAAAAGCCAGCCAGTTGTGGGTATCCAGGCTCCTCTGGAGTTTGGGGCCTGTGGAGTTGGGTTGGCATCAGGAGGCTGTTAGAGACAGGCTGCAACAGGAAAATTCAGGCTCACTTAGAGGGCTCGAGGCAAGAAAGAAGCTAGCCTGAGGCCTAGCTGCAGCTCTGACTGGTTTGGCTCTGTTGTCTGCACAGCCAGGGCAAGCAGCTATCTTGTGGTTTCATTCCCTGTATGGGCATTTTACCTCCAGGCATGTATCTATGCCACATGTGTGTGTGGTGCCCATGGAGATCAGAAAAGGGTGTCAGGTCCCTGAAACTGGAGCCACAGATGCTTGTGAGCCACCATCGGGTGCTGACAACTGAACCTGGGTCCCTGGAAAAGCAGCCAGTGCTCTTAACCGATGAGCCATCTCTCTAGATCCTCTGCCCCAAATCTTTAATTTTTCATCTTTAAGCTTTCCCTTTTATATTTTGTTAAAGGCTTATTCTTTGTCTGTATGCTTTTCTGTGTGGGGGGTATGTGCATATGAGGGTAGTTGGCATGTGGAAGCCTGAAGAGGCAGTTGGATTGTGGAATTGGGGTTACAGGTAGTTGTCAGCCACCCTACCTGGGGTCCTCTCTACGTGCAGGATGCTTTAACCAAAAATCTGTCTCCCTAGTCCCCAAGCTTTCTGTCTATAATAGTAAAAAACCTCTTTGGGACTCAGCCTTGTCCGTGGGTTCCATTTTTTGAATTCCCGAGACAAGGGAGTGGAGCTAAGGCCTGTGTCGGGCACAGCTGAGATGAGAAAGTCTGCCATGAGCACTGAGCAGCACTGTTTGTTAATTCTCCATTTCAGGCTCAGCTGTCTTCCCTTTTCCCTTCTGGAGGAAGATTCCCTGAGGGTGGCTAGACCAGCTAGGGCAGTGGTTCTCAACCCGTAGATCACGACCACTGGGGACCTTCTCTCAGCACTGAAATCTCCAGGAGTTTCTGTGGGATGAAATGCACTGGACAGATATTGTCTAACTTTTAGTATAAAATTTGTTTAAACAGGAAATTTACTTTCCAAGAGGTGTTTATTGATGGAAAAGAAAATGAGGCTAAGATGCCAACAGGAGAGCATGTCGAAAGGCCTGGCCACAAAACTTGCTGCCATTCCTGACCACAAGTGTTGATGTCCAGTCATTTCTTCTGCTTTTTCTGCTGCTTTTTCTTCTCCTTCTCCTTCTCCTTCTTCTCCTTCTCCTTCATTTGTTTTTCTCTTTCCAGTTTCTCCTTCTCTTCCTTCTCCTTTTGCCGTGCCTCCTCTTCCTCTTTGGCCTCCAGCATTGCTTGTAGTTTTGGGTCCGGCATTTTGCCATTCTTGTCTGGAGCAAGCAGAGCATACTTTCGGATCTTCTTGCCTTTGAGATGTCTCCTTTGAAGACATAAGTCAACCACAGCAAAAAATGCTGCAATTCCCATAAGGATCTAGGGAAACAAATGGATGTTCATGATTTTCATCACACACCTAGAAGGAAGGTACAGATTCCCTACCAAGTCTATCCTTGGAGGTGATGCACAGTGTACCCCTAAATGTCTCCCTCCCAGACTCACCCTCAGTCTGCTCTCCCTGGTTCCATGCCCAGTGCCCCTCATCTGGTTTATATTTTTTCCTTTGGACAAAGATGAGGGAGGGTGACAGGTAACTTGTCTGCCTTCCTAGACACCACCTTTAAAAATGTGTCTTCTCCATTAGAAACATTGAGCAACGTCTTAAATTTGCTTTCACCCCCAAGTTTTGTTTGTTTATTTGCTTGAGACAGTGTCTCATGTATCCCAGGTTTGCCTTGAACTCATTATTGAGCCAAGGACTTTGGATCCTCTGCCTCTACCTCCTGAGTACCAGTGTTATAGATACACATGAGGTTTTTGCAGTGCTGCAGATCAGGCTGGACCAGCGCTCCACAGAGTCAGCGCTGCAACCCAGCCTTGATCCCAGGACATTTGTGAGGCTGATTTGAGGAGATCCACTGCTCAGCAGAAGCACCTCACCATGGCTATTAAGCAGGGCACAGGACTGAGCAGAAACACCTCACCACAGCTATTAAGTAGGGCTTTGGCATCACTCGTCTGGCTTTCGTAGCAAACACTACGCCACCTACGAGGAACACGCAGGAGAAGAGGTCGTTGAAGAGGTCCTGAAAGGGGAAGAGATAAGCTGGTCTTAAAAAGTTGTGCCCCACCCACCCCAGACAGTTTACTCCATGTAACCATGACCAAATGCCCCTGCACAACCCTGATAATTTAAAACAAAATATACAAAGGTAAATATGTTTCTGGCCAAGCAGGTCAGCCATGGCTCCCTGCTGGCCTCTGCGGGTAGAGGACAGAGTCCAAACTTACCTGCTGTCAGCCCAGGTGAGACACAAGATGCCATCTTGTCTACAAAACCAGGTGTCTGGTGCCTATCAATAATCATGTAAATAAATGCATAAACAGACTACTTCAAGGTATGTGTTAGGTACTTCCCCTCATCATTTCTGTACTGTCCTCTCCAGAGTTTCCACGAGCAGTATTGCTGGGAGGATGTCCTTGCTCTCTGGGAGCCTTGAAGTCCCCTCTTCACCTAACCCTGCCTTACCCCCTGGACCGCCTTCCCTGATTGCTTCCTTCGTCGATTTTTTTTCTTTCATTCCTTGGGGATTTGGTATTCCTTTACCACATACAAGCTCTCTTCTCCCAACACAGAATAAAACCAACCAAAATTCTAAGCATTTATGCTTAGAATAAATACTTTCTTTCCCCATTTTCTATTAGTTATTTTTTTATAGAATGTCTAAATTTTAAGTTGTTTTTAATTTTAATGGGATGTACAATCTCTCCTGTCAATATTCCTTGGTACTCACATTGAATATTTTGTCCACCTGTCTTACAAAAACAGTTTTGCTTCTTTTCATCTTAGGTCTATGAGTGTGTTGGCTGTATGTGTGTAATCTGCCAAATGTGTGTAGTGCCTGAGAAGGCCAGAGAGGGCACTGGATTCCCTGGAACTAGAGTTACAGCAGCTTGTGGGGTGCATGGGTGCTGGGAACCCAGCTGGGTCCTCTGCAGGAACAGCCAGTGCTCTTAACTGCTTAGCCAACTGTCCAGCTGCTGTCCCAGTGTTTTCAATGCTTCCTCTGTCATATATAAGTCACTGGATGAGTGTAACTTGGAATCCTCTGATCTACCTCTATGTTAGCACACCATTCATTATAAAACACAGTAGGCTGGGTGGCTTAAACTACAGATGTTTATCCTCTGGCCTTCTGGAGACTGGAAGACCAGGAGCGAGGCACCAGAGCGCTCTCCCTGGCTGGAGGCAGCTGCCCTTCCCTCTCTATCTTCATATGACTTTCCATTGGAGACAGGTTCTAGAACCTGTCACTTCCTGTAATAATACTAATGGTTTTGGATCAGGGTCCCAACCTTAAGTTTTCTGTTTATGCTTAGTTGCTTCCTCAAAGGCCCCATCTCAGGGAGGGGGACACAAACATCTAGGGAGGACACAAACATTCCATTTGTAACAATTCCATTAGTTAATCCATGATCTAGCACCAAAACTTAGGGTAACTCTTGCATTTGGTTGGGCAAATCCATTTTTGTAATTCTTTTCATTTTTCCAAATAATTTTATTTGTAATGTTTTTATTAGCTCATGTTAAGTTATACTTAATAATGGGCTGATTATATTTTATTTAATAATTTATTTGTTTTTATTTTATTTGCATTGGTGTTTTGCCTGCATGAATGTCTGTTTGAAGGTATATCTTGGAGCTACAGTTGTTAGATACCATGTAGGTTCTGGGAATTGAACGTGGGTCCTCTGGAAGAACAGTCAGTGCTCTTAACCACTGAGCCATCTCTCCAACCCCCTTATTATATTTTTGAACATGAATAGAAAGGAATTGAACACATCCCCCCCCCCCGTTACCTTCTCTTTGTCTTTCTTCCCACTTTGGCTATTCTTCTTCACAACTATTTCTACCTTCTCCCCGCCTCCCTGCCCTTGTGTGTGTGTGTGTGCATGTGTGTGTATGTGTGTGTGCGTGCGCGCGCGCGTTTGTGTGCGTGTGTGTCCCATTGTGTTTCACTGTGGTTGTTTTGAGGTGCATGGGTGAAAATTTGTATACAGAAGCACAGGAGCCCTACCAGTGGCTACCGTACTGAAGAAAAATGTCTCCCCTTTCTGCATCAGTCTTTCACTACATATAAATCTTCAGGTTGTAGGACATGAGCATCTGTCGCTTCCACGAAGGGCATTAATGAGCCAAATTCTGTTTATGTAATCCCAGCCGTTCAGAGTTGAAGAGCGTAACAGCCACATGGACCATGTCTAGAAGCCAGAGATCACCCTTTGGAAGATGTTGGCTGAGCCTCAGCGAGGGTGACATAGGATGCACCATTTGTGTCTTTGAGTGTTCAACAGGCCAATATTTCCAGTACTTTGATTGGTTACAAAGTTTCTGTAGTCACTGCTGACCAAAGACTTTTATATCACCTTGTAACGTTCTGTAGAAAGCCCTGTTCACCTGCAATGCCTTTTGCAGATTCAAGAACTCAATTCTGAATTGAACTGCTATCGCTACGGTAATAATTTCATACCTGGGAATTCAGTCCATATTCATTTTGGTTTTCCTTTGGTGTTCATTCACCAGTTTAACTTGTCTTTCAGTAGGTTTATTCCTAGACATCCAGGAGTCTCTACATTGTTCTAAGGTTACATGTTCTCACTGCTTCTGCTGACAAGTAGAACACTGATGTTGGGTCTCTGGGAATCTTAATCACCCACTTAGTTCGACTGAGGCTGCAGATTTTTTGGGTGTTTTTTGTAAAGAGGCTCATGTTACAAAGGAGCAATCCTTGTTTCTCCATCCCAGTCTCTATGTACCTGGGTTTTCTTGTTACATTTTACTCAGGTTACAATTTAAAAGATGTAAGAATTGGGAGGATTTCTAAACAAACACCTAGAAACACCAAGAAATGCAATGTTTGTTGAATATTTGGGTAGATATTTATTAAAATTGGATGTGTCCTTTATTCTTCATTTCGTACGAGCTTTTTAAAATTACTATTCATTATTACCAAATAGTTTTTTTTACAACTTAAAATATTTTTTGTTACAAATACGATAGAGTAAAAGTGTATTATTAAAATTTGAAGACAAAACCATATTTGCGGTCCTGACATGGATGCTGCTCACTGTGATAGATTGCTTTCTAATACACTGTTATATTGGTGGGCTAATATTTAATTTTTTTTTTCCGACAGGGTTTCTTTGTGTGTAGTTCTTGTTGTCCTGGAACTCACTCTGTAGATGAGGCTGGCCTCAAACTCACAGAGATCATCCTGCTCCTCCTTCCCGAGTGCTGGGATTAAAGGCCTGTGCCACCACAGCCGGGTCTAGTCTCTTCTTTCACTCTAAGGAAGGCCTATGTTAACTCTTTGTTGTTGTTGTTGTTGTTGTTATTTTTGTTTTTCAGGACAGGATTTCTCCATATAGCCCTGGTTGTCCTGGAACTCGTTCTGTCAATAAAGCTGGCGTTGAAGTCATAATGATTCACCTGTCTCCGGAGTGCTGGGATTAAAGGCACGGGCCATTACTACCCATGCTTATTCTTAATCTAATATCTGATTTCAAAATGGAAATAGATATCAGAAGATATAATATATCACACAACCTTTCAAAAGAGAGAAAAAGGAAAAAGACCAATGGAATAGGATGTAAAGACTAGAATTGAATTTCACACTTGTTTTTAAAAAAAATTGATAAAAATGACACTTCAGATGAGTCTCAAAAAAGATTAACTAACCAATAAAATAATAAACAGAGTTATGGTGTTGACAAATTATTTAACTAATGGCCAGGATAGTGAGGCAGAAGCGTTGCTTCCCAGGGTACCCTAATGCATGGGTCAAATGATTTAAATGCAACAAATAATAAAGCTACCAGATGACATGAGCAGAGAAGACATCCATCTGTGTGGACTTATTCACCTTTCTCTTTATTTGAACTGGTATTTTATATTTTCCTAGTAAATTATTTTATTTCAACTTTCCTAAATTTTAGTATTAACGGTCATGTTTTCCTCATGATCTTCTAAAGATCTATTTTTTATATTTGCACTATTTTTGTTTCTTCCTTTTTATGGGTTGTCTATTTTATTTATTTATTTTTCACAAGGAGTGTGATTTCTGTTCTGTTCCATGTCTTCCTTCCGTTCTGACAGTGTCTTTCTATGTAACCTGGTTGTCTTGGGACTCACTATGGAGACGAGGCTGATCTATCTGCCACCACCTCCTGGTCCTGGAATTAAAGGTGTGGCCTACCACACCTGGAAATTTTTTATTTTCTGAATTCTCATTATTGATCTTTGTTTCTTCTTTTATCAATTTTATGGTTATTTGTTGTTTTGTTTTTCATATTCTTTTGTTTGAGATAGGGTTTCATGTATCCCTGGAGAGCCTCAAAATCATTGTGTTGACAAGGATGATCTTGAATTTTTGTTCTTCCTGCTTCCCCTTATGAGTTTTAGGATTACATAAACACACCACTGCACCCAGTTTTTGCAGCGATGAGGCTCAGACCCAGAACTTTGCACATGATAGGCAAGCAACATTACTAACAGCTGCATTCTCAGTGTTTTGTGCCTCAGGAATTTTCTTAATTCTTTTGTTTGTTTTGGTATTTTCTTCATATATATGCTGGATTTTTTTCCTTGTGAAAAAAGGTATCATGTTGGGACAGACAAGCTTAGGGAATAGTTTAGCAACCTAGGATACCACTTGATTTGGGCTAAGCATACATTCCTATTATTTCTTTTTTTTTAAAATTTATTATTGCATTTTATGTGCATGTTTTGGCTATGTGTATGTCTGTGTACATGTGTGTCAGGTGCCTGTGGGGTCCAGAAGAAGGTGTCAGACCCCTGGAAGTAGAGTTACAGATGGCTGTGAACTGCCTGCCACGAGACCAGAATGGCATTGAGCTCAGTCTTCCTGTTTTGGCTTTTGAGTTTCAGGATTATAGACATATGCTCTACCATAAATATAGACATATTTAATATGTTATTGAAACATTGACCATGTTTGCCAATTTCTGATTCTTAGTTTGGAGAATTTTTAAAAGACAAATCTCTTCATGCCTTGGCTGCGGTTCTGCATTTATTTCTGTTCTGAGTTCAGAGGATGTAATTAGAACATCAGCAGCATAAGGCATGAGTGTTCCAGGTTCTGGGCAGCAAAAACTCAGGTTCCAAACCTATGTAAGGGAAAGATTTTAGCTTTCTCATTCTCAAAGAAAACCCTCCCCTCCTCTCCTCACTCCCACAGGTCAAGAATGGATCAACGTTTCTTGCTTCTCTGTGTTGGCAAAATGTGTACGTCTTTTTTTCCCCATCTTTCCCCTATGGATGCAGTATTCTCAGGGTGCTGGTTTGATTTCCTAAGCCTCTCCTTGGCTTTGGCTTAAGGCCTTGTGCTGGCTAGTTTGATGTCAATTTGACAGGAACTAGAGTCATCAGAGAAAAGAGCACCTCAGTTGAGAAAATGTCTCCATAAGATCCGTCTGTAGGGCATTTCCCTTTTCCTTTTTCTT
>NC_022011.1:6256014-6271209 GCF_000317375.1 Microtus ochrogaster
AGGAAGCAGGCTGAGCAAAGCATGGGGAGCAAGACAGAAGCAGCATCCTCCATGGCCTCTGTACCAGCTCCTGCCTCCCTCCAGGTCCCTGCCCTTTTGTTAAAAGCTGTTAGTGACCAAGTTGTGGTGGCGCATGCCTTTAATCTCAGTACTCAGGAGGCAGAGGCATGAAGATCTGTGAGTTCAAGACCAACATTGTCTTCAGATTGAGTTCAAAGAAAGTGAAGTGTTACACACAGAAATTCTGTCTTAACAAAACAAAATTAATTAACTTTTAAAGAAAAGCTGTTAGTGTCCAGGGATCTATCAGTCATCATGATGACCCCAGGACAGGAAGGAAGAAGAGGAGAACTAAACTGAAAACTTGTGGAAACAGAATGCACAGAAGAGAAAGTAAAAAGACAGAGACCACATGCCCAGTGAAGGAACTGAAAAGATTAAGTCTAAAAAAACTGAGAAAATTAAGTCACAGCTAACAGAAGAATATTCCATTAAGTTTGGATCTTTCTTCTTTTTCTTTTGTGCTGTTTACTAGTTGACTTTAGTTGGGTTATTTGACTTCGGTAGGCTCATTTGCTGGTTTGTGAAGTGAAAGAATTGGGGAAACAAGGGCTCTAGAGGTGGGTAATGAACAAGGGGTACCGGAAGTAGAGGTACTCGTTGGCTAGGAGGAAGTTAGCTGGGTAAGTCTGGTGATTCTGTAAGTGAGGTGAGGGAATTCTAGTCCTGAGGCCTAAGACACAATGGTAAGAAGTTTTCGTGTGGTCAATCTCAGTGTGGATTGTTGCAGTCCCTGAGACACAGATAAGGGACCAGAGGAATGGATGCTTGAGGGACTTCCCAAGCTCAACCTCACCCCATTGGATGACTGTTTCAGGTTGGCCTTGATCCTGAAGCATTCTTCCTGTTCACTAGAGACCTGACATGGTTTTAGCCATGTTTGACATTTCTTTCCCCTACCTTACTGGTTTATGCAGAGTCTGATTTTCTGTGTTGAATCCTGGAATGATATCCCAAAGAGATGGATGCCAGCAAAAAAGCATTAGCAAAAATGGCTGGTTGTTAAAACCCTGCCTGTTTCTGAGACAGCAAAGCCTCAATTACTCTTCTTTGACCCAACACAGTTAGGTTTTGGGGGAGCAACAGTTAGGTTTTGGGGGAGCATTTTCTGCCTGGCTTCGGTTCTCTAACCCAGCTTCCCACCCTGAGCACCGGTAGAGGAGGTGAGGTTGTCTTTTTCCAGGTGCTTTTAGAAGGTGACTGGCAACAGCTCTCCTACATTCTTTACTTACAGTGATGGGCCAGTAGACAAAGAGTATGTATCTGTTAAGGGCGAAACTGTAGAGGAATATGAAGAAAGTGAAGATGGACACTTCCATAGTGAGGAGCAGGATCAGGATGGGGTGTGTGGGCATTGTTTCGAAGAGGTATAGTGCAGTCATCATGCAGACCTGGGTGGAAAAATACATATTTCTGAGCTGTTGCAAGGGTTTTCCCCGACTCAGAGGCCCTCCCGTCCATAGACACCCCTAGAATTCCAATGCAGCTTACCAAACACAGGATCTTGACCTCAGCATGTCCCATTGTCCAGAACTCTTTATTGCTGTCTTTGAATTCCCACTTGTAGCGTCGAAACCCTTTTCTTGTGCCTACATCATCCTTGGGCTGATTTTGTGGCGGAGGTGCAGTCCCGGGCTCAGGCCCAGGCGGAGGCGCAGGCGGAGGCGCAGGGGCGGCCATGGTTGGCAGTAGTTCTCAGTTTCTCACTGCTCAGCCCTGCCTGCAGTCCCTGAACAGGCCCAACTTAAGAGAGAGCCTGGTGTCTTTAGACCCGTTCAAGGATGGTGCTCAACTGACCGCTGGGACTACAGAATTCCAACGCCTATGCTTGGTCAGCGCGAGCCTGCCTCATCTCGTGGACCAGCAGGATCGCCCCACCCCTGCGGATGCGGAACATCCCACCCTCCACGCGGCAGAATGCGCGGAGCCCCACTGGTCCTAGCGAGGCCTTCCTTGAAAAGGAGTCTCAGGTTTGTGGCTGTTGCGCCCTGGGTTTCTGTCCCTTCTGTCCTCCTGGGACAGCCTTGTGGAGGGGAGTGGGAGTGTAATGTGACTTTTACACAAAGCTACACGAGGAAGAAGAAGTGTTGACGATTTAGCAGTCCTGTCTTTATGGTCACACACACACACACACACACACACACACACACACACACACACACGTGCTTTGGAGCTCTGTGATGACCTGGAGGGAGTGATTATACGCGGACACGAGTCTCTGTCAAATGCTGGAAGGGCTGGGTGACTTCGTCATAGCTTCTGTCTCAATGGGCGGTGGAGGGCTTAGTTTACAGTCTCAGGGCTTTTTTCCTGTTTTTCCTCATCTCATTGTAGACCAACAAGGCATCGATGAGACACAGGATTGCTGCCGAGAGGCACAGGATCTGTCAGACACAACACAGATGAGAAGGAAAGGCCAGATTACTTTAATAACAAGCTCAGTGTTCATCTCTCATTACTGTTCCTCTCTGACGATGTGGAGAGTTGCAACTGGTCCCTCCTGGCCAGGTTTGTTTTCCCAAGAAAAAGGGAAACAGTGGAGTTTGCTACCCACAGTGGCCTGATCTTATGACCCACTAGCTACTAGACCAGTGGTTCTCAACATGTGGATTACGACCCCTTTGCCCTAATGATCCTTTCACAGGGCTCCCCGAACACCAAGGGAAAACAGATATTTACACTTCAATTCCTAATTATGGTGAAATTACAGTTATGAAGAACCAATGAAAATGATTTTATGGTTGGGTGTCACCACAACACGAGGAACTGTGTTAAACAACCCCAGCATTAATTAGGTTGAAAACCACTGCGATTAGTCAATGGCCTTTGTAGCTGGAGTGCCTGGCAGAGTTGAGCCTGGGTGGTGGATGGTCTGGAGTTCTCTGAGGAGGGGACAGGTTTGAGATTCAGAAAACCCGCCTGCAATGGCTATGAGATGAAGGGAGTGTATACATCTTCAGCCTACAAACCTAGAATAGCTGATAGACTTTTCTGTGAAACAGGAAGTTTGAAGAACTGTCTAACCCTGTCTTGGCAAAGTTAGACAGTTGCTTTCTTTTGTTTCCTGCTTGTCCGGTTTGGACCAGCATACTGTTAGCAGTTGAGACAAGGACAGTTTCTTGCCCAGTGGTTAACTTCTGCCACAATGAAAGCAACTCCATATGGACTTTCTTTGATACCCATCAACTTCTCTGAAGTAGATTGGTGCTTTCAGGAACAGCCACGACTCATTGTCATAAAAAGTCTTATATTATTAAAACATCTTAAATGCCATATTCTGTAAATCTCTGAAATGTTTGGAGACTGTCTATCTAAAATATACCTCTGTTTGTGAAAACATACCTAACATTACTACAAGTTTGATAGTAATAGTTTACTACTAACCTGAACTCCTTTATTTTCCCAAATAGTTGGTAATAATAACTTTCAAGGACTAGAAGCTTACATTACATTATTAAATGAGCTGCATTTGTACAATACCTTAAATAAGAAAGTCCATATGGAATTTGCTTTCTTTGTAACAGAAATGTATGTACAATATGTTCTAACAAAAATGACAAATTTGTATCAATATATAAAAATATCTTAAACAAGAGTAGAAACATATACACTATAACAAACATAACCTTAAATTTGTATTAATATACAAAGATCCTTATCAATGTAAAATATTTAAGGCTACTAGTTGCTTTTTTAGTTCAAAAGTAAAGTGAGCTACTTGTTTATTCTGTCATTTCTTTATCCCCCCCTTTTTTTGTATTTAGAATGAGATCCCAGAATCTAATTCCCTTTATTCAGCTTTTTTCCCCCTGACCATGACCAATAACAATTTGTAATCAACCCCCCTAAATCATGACAAATATCCATAACTCACTGAATGACCCCAAACCACCCACCCCTCTTCTTGGGAATGTAGATATTGTTTACTCTAGATGGTTTTCTGTTGTCTGGAAGTGAAGGCATTCCTAGGGGTCCCTGATAAAATTAAAATAAAGGTTAAGTCCTAACTGTATCATTTGTTGCCAGTCTCTGTGTAACCGGAAGTCCTGATGAAAGTAGGGTATGAAGCTGGACCATCTCAGCCAGCCACCTTGAAATTGTCCTCAGCAGTTTGTAGTCCAAAGCCAATCCCTAGGTGGTGTTTGTCAACTTAGTGGTGTTACCACAACCAAGGGGGAATCATTGTTGTGGGGCTCCCTCATCCTTTTGGAGGCTTCAAAGGTCACTGTTAGGAATGGTCATGGTTCACTGCAGAAAACTTAAATAGTTTAAATGACATATACAACAGATCTTGAAGAGGTCAAAGAACCACAATTTGTTACGTATATCCAGAGTACACAAGCTTAATTCCTAGTTACCTTAGAGACTCAAACCTGAAATCATGTTCAGAAAGCTAAATGAAGCCTTTTTCTAAAACTAGCTAGTACTCTATATGACCATTAATATCACAACAGAAAGTTGAAATATGCATATATTAACCTGATAACTTTTGAGATAATATTTATAGCATAAGAAAATTTTAGCAGTCAAAGTAAAACCAAAGAATTATGAGATTAGTGACAATAGAATGATCCCTGAATTTGGGTTTCTCTTCTGTTTCATGTCAAGTGGCTCTTCTGACATGAGAGAGAGAGATTTTGGATTTTCCTTTGACAAGCATGGTTGGGTTTAGAGAAAGAGAGAGCCACTTTCGAATTCCAAAGACAGCTTTAATTTTTAACTGAACTGGGACTACAAAAAGACCATTTGTCTTATATGTCTGTAGAGAACAGCAGAAACAAACATTTGGGAAAATATATGAAATTTTATCTGTTGGAAATGTGCTATACCATTAGGCCAATTTATTCTTTTTCTTAAGACTTTTTTATTTCTGGATGATTTATCCTTTCTCTTCAGGTGAACATTTGAATCTGAACAGTCTTCAGATTCCTTAGTTCAATACTTTCAATTCTCCTGGAAAGACAAAAGAAAACCCTTGCCCCAGCCCTAACTTTGGGGAGGTTCTTTTTTTGGCAGGTTATATCTGATCAAATGAAAAGGATTTGTTAGTTGTTTAAGTTAGTTTGGATTGAATGGCCACACTGTTTGATAAGCTATTATCTCTTTTAATCGAGAGATCTCTCCCATTCAAACCTAATCTTTATCAATCTTGATGGTATCCATAGCTTTTCTTCTTTGCTGGAAGCAAAACCTTTTCCCCAAATAACACATATCCTGATTTCCATTCTGAGGTCAACACATCTTTAAAGTATACAGGATGATTTAATTCAGCGGTTATTTTCTATTATCCAATGTAAATGGAGACTATTCTTATGTTTCCCGGTCAACCAGACCCTCACACAGAAACTATATTAATCACAATGCTGTTTGGCCAATAGCTTAGGCATATTCCTGGCTAACTCTTATATCTTTAGTTGACCCATTTCTATCATTCTGTGTATCACCATGAGGCTGTGGCTTACTGGGTAAGGTCCCAGTGTCTGTCTCCTTCAGCAGTTATATGGCATCTCTTTGACTCTACCTATTCTCTCTCTCTCTATCCCTTCCTGCCTGGTTATATTCTACCCTGCCAGAGGCCAAAGCAGCTTTACTCATTAACCAATAAAAGCAACAGATATACAGAAAGACATCCCACATCAATCCAAAATCTCTCTACAGCTGTCTTTCCATTATTATTAGCATTTAAATATTTAAAGTTGATAAAGCATTGTACAATCTATCTGTGGGGTTCTTTATTGTCCCCTTGTCTTTATTAAGCATATCTCTTACAGTATGATTTAGATTTTTCTATAACTGCTTGCTCTATAGGATTATTTAACATTCCTTGTGTACAATTTTCCACTGATATCTTTTAACAGGCTCAGATTTGTTATAAGTAGGCACTATGAAGGAATTTTTTTTTCTCTATCCTTTTCTTGTAAAGGTATAATAAGAAGCAGTCTTCTAAATCAATCACTATAATATACCATCTCTTAGATAATAAAGACGACTAGGGAATTCCAGACTTGTAAAGCTTCTATTGGCTGGATCAGCTCATTATTAACAGCTCTTATCTATTACCATTCCCTGTTTTCCAGATTTCTTTTTAATGACAAATACAGGAGAATTCCAAGGACTGGTTGATTCTTCAATATGTTGAGCATTTAGCTGCTTCTGTACCAGCCGTTCGAGTGCCTGCAATTTTTCTGATGTCAAAGACCATTGTTCCGTCCATACGGGTTTGTGTGTCAACCATTTTAAATGTAGGGCTATTTGTACCTTTAACAGATTAGCAGCTGTTGTACCCTGTTTATGTACAACCTGAATGGTCAGAGACTGCTTTTTATAATACCTTCCAATATTTTTCTCAGAAAGCTATGTCTGTTTATGGTTTGTTTCTGAGATTAGAGTGAAATAGATACACACCTGGCACTGAGACCTTAGCCAGTGAAAGAAACTCCTTTAGTCCTGAATCCAGAACCAAAGAAACATGCCCTGACTCTGAGACCAGTGCTGAAATATCACACTTTGTCCCTAGAATCAGAGCCAGTGAAAGAAATATGTCCTGGACCTAAATTTAGAGCCAAAAGACTAAAAAGGACCAGTGAAAGAAGCACAGTTTGGCTCTGAAATCAGAGCCATTGCTGCCCCTGACCAACTAAATAACCAATCCCTGAGCAGAAAAAACTTCTCCCTGTGAAAACTCAGCCCTTAAGAAGCCCTAAATAAGCCCTTCTGCTTGTTCAATTGTGGGCTATCCTTCACCTGGCAGGAACAGACACTCTCCTGGACTCCTCCTTCCCAAATAAATCTCTTCAAAACAAAAGAGTTTTGGATGAAGATCTTCATTCACTGGCTCTGAATAGAAAAACCTGGCTGGGATGTTCCTTAGGCGACTGAGCAGAAAAACCTTTCTGAGACACTCCCTTAGCAGGCCTGAGCAAGGCTGAACAGAAAAAGTAACAACTTTTGGCTGGGATGAGAGGCTATTGCTGCACCTCCCTATCAGCTTCCCTTTAGCAGAGTGTAGCAGAAGTGACATCTTGGGCGGCAGAAGCAGCAGCAGATAACCCGCCAGGACGATCAGTCAGAGAAGCAGAGCAGAGAGCTCAACTGTAGTGGCGCTCCAGGAGAGGAACACGATTGCTATATCCTGGGAGGAGACCCTCATCCACTGCACCTCGGCTTCAGGTAGCCTGGCTTCCCCACAAGTCAGGATATCTTTCCCTCCAGGGCCGAGCTGTCCTATTGTGGCTCCAGCCTCCAGAGCTGTTCTACTGCAGCTCTAGGAACAGCCTGGCTTCTGGATAAGTCAGGATATCTTTGCAGCTCCAGAGCTGTAACACTCCTACTTGCTTACTGTCTTTGCCAGGAATTTGATCTTGGGAAATCTCCTAACTTCTAGAACTATCCCATTGTTTGATGGGCCCTAGCTGCATCTCTCGACCAGGTTCTCCACTGGAACTGAGGATGAGCTTTCAATACTGCTGTCACTAAACTTTTTTAGTCTCATGGAATAATCCTGTTCCAAGTGGCCCAAGAATTTAAAATCTACTTCTCAAAAGATGAATACATACCATATAAAACAACTGCTACCGTAGATTTCTTCAAATCTAACATTGCAATAGGATCCCAGTTAACTTCTGAATAGCCTTGGGGGGGGGGTGCCCAGCATCTGGTGGTCATTCTTGAATGGTAACTGGATAAATTAAGGTTGGTTTCTAATAACCTTGGGCCGCTCCTCTTGACTTTCGTAAAGCAAGCTTTATTGTCAGAATGAGATTAAAATAGCACACATCACACAGGTTTCATGTGGTACCACTTCCCTAGCTGGCAAACAGTGCATACGTGGTCCCCTGCATGGTTGGTTCACAGAGACTTGCATAGTGAGTGCCCTCTTGTGATATGCTCAATATGCTATCCACTCTCAATGGAAACTACTTCTGTCTTGGGCTCCTTTCTGCCAGAAGTCCTACAAAGAGCTGCTAGAAAAAACAGCTGGTGTTTTTGCCATATCTTGGGTCTCTCTCAGGAGTTTTGTCTTCTTTCTGGAGTACTGTTTTCTGCTAAATATATATATGTGCGTGTGTATGTATGTATGTATTTCTGATAAATGCTAAAATATATTTCTTAGATTTTTTCATATGTATGGACATTTTACCCTTCATGTATGTATCTATGCCACATGTGTGTGTGGTGCCCATGGAGATCAGAAAAGGGTGTCAGGTCCCTGGAACTGGAGCCACAGATGCTTGTGAGCCACCATCGGGTGCTGACAACTGAACCTGGGTCCCTGGAAAAGCAGCCAGTGCTCTTAACCGATGAGCCATCTCTCTAGATCCTCTGCCCCAAATCTTTAATTTTTCATCTTTAAGCTTTCCCTTTTATGTTTTGTTAAAGGCTTATTCTTTGTCTGTATGCTTTTCTGTGTGGGGGGTATGTGCATATGAGGGTAGTTGGCATGTGGAAGCCTGAAGAGGCAGTTGGATTGTGGAATTGGGGTTACAGGTAGTTGTCAGCCACCCTACCTGGGGTCCTCTCTACGTGCAGGATGCTTTAACCAAAAATCTGTCTCCCTAGTCCCCAAGCTTTCTGTCTATAATAGTAAAAAACCTCTTTGGGACTCAGCCTTGTCCGTGGGTTCCATTTTTTGAATTCCCGAGACAAGGGAGTGGAGCTAAGGCCTGTGTCGGGCACAGCTGAGATGAGAAAGTCTGCCATGAGCACTGAGCAGCACTGTTTGTTAATTCTCCATTTCAGGCTCAGCTGTCTTCCCTTTTCCCTTCTGGAGGAAGATTCCCTGAGGGTGGCTAGACCAGCTAGGGCAGTGGTTCTCAACCCGTAGATCACGACCACTGGGGACCTTCTCTCAGCACTGAAATCTCCAGGAGTTTCTGTGGGATGAAATGCACTGGACAGATATTGTCTAACTTTTAGTATAAAATTTGTTTAAACAGGAAATTTACTTTCCAAGAGGTGTTTATTGATGGAAAAGAAAATGAGGCTAAGATGCCAACAGGAGAGCATGTCGAAAGGCCTGGCCACAAAACTTGCTGCCATTCCTGACCACAAGTGTTGATGTCCAGTCATTTCTTCTGCTTTTTCTGCTGCTTTTTCTTCTCCTTCTCCTTCTCCTTCTTCTCCTTCTCCTTCATTTGTTTTTCTCTTTCCAGTTTCTCCTTCTCTTCCTTCTCCTTTTGCCGTGCCTCCTCTTCCTCTTTGGCCTCCAGCATTGCTTGTAGTTTTGGGTCCGGCATTTTGCCATTCTTGTCTGGAGCAAGCAGAGCATACTTTCGGATCTTCTTGCCTTTGAGATGTCTCCTTTGAAGACATAAGTCAACCACAGCAAAAAATGCTGCAATTCCCATAAGGATCTAGGGAAACAAATGGATGTTCATGATTTTCATCACACACCTAGAAGGAAGGTACAGATTCCCTACCAAGTCTATCCTTGGAGGTGATGCACAGTGTACCCCTAAATGTCTCCCTCCCAGACTCACCCTCAGTCTGCTCTCCCTGGTTCCATGCCCAGTGCCCCTCATCTGGTTTATATTTTTTCCTTTGGACAAAGATGAGGGAGGGTGACAGGTAACTTGTCTGCCTTCCTAGACACCACCTTTAAAAATGTGTCTTCTCCATTAGAAACATTGAGCAACGTCTTAAATTTGCTTTCACCCCCAAGTTTTGTTTGTTTATTTGCTTGAGACAGTGTCTCATGTATCCCAGGTTTGCCTTGAACTCATTATTGAGCCAAGGACTTTGGATCCTCTGCCTCTACCTCCTGAGTACCAGTGTTATAGATACACATGAGGTTTTTGCAGTGCTGCAGATCAGGCTGGACCAGCGCTCCACAGAGTCAGCGCTGCAACCCAGCCTTGATCCCAGGACATTTGTGAGGCTGATTTGAGGAGATCCACTGCTCAGCAGAAGCACCTCACCATGGCTATTAAGCAGGGCACAGGACTGAGCAGAAACACCTCACCACAGCTATTAAGTAGGGCTTTGGCATCACTCGTCTGGCTTTCGTAGCAAACACTACGCCACCTACGAGGAACACGCAGGAGAAGAGGTCGTTGAAGAGGTCCTGAAAGGGGAAGAGATAAGCTGGTCTTAAAAAGTTGTGCCCCACCCACCCCAGACAGTTTACTCCATGTAACCATGACCAAATGCCCCTGCACAACCCTGATAATTTAAAACAAAATATACAAAGGTAAATATGTTTCTGGCCAAGCAGGTCAGCCATGGCTCCCTGCTGGCCTCTGCGGGTAGAGGACAGAGTCCAAACTTACCTGCTGTCAGCCCAGGTGAGACACAAGATGCCATCTTGTCTACAAAACCAGGTGTCTGGTGCCTATCAATAATCATGTAAATAAATGCATAAACAGACTACTTCAAGGTATGTGTTAGGTACTTCCCCTCATCATTTCTGTACTGTCCTCTCCAGAGTTTCCACGAGCAGTATTGCTGGGAGGATGTCCTTGCTCTCTGGGAGCCTTGAAGTCCCCTCTTCACCTAACCCTGCCTTACCCCCTGGACCGCCTTCCCTGATTGCTTCCTTCGTCGATTTTTTTTCTTTCATTCCTTGGGGATTTGGTATTCCTTTACCACATACAAGCTCTCTTCTCCCAACACAGAATAAAACCAACCAAAATTCTAAGCATTTATGCTTAGAATAAATACTTTCTTTCCCCATTTTCTATTAGTTATTTTTTTATAGAATGTCTAAATTTTAAGTTGTTTTTAATTTTAATGGGATGTACAATCTCTCCTGTCAATATTCCTTGGTACTCACATTGAATATTTTGTCCACCTGTCTTACAAAAACAGTTTTGCTTCTTTTCATCTTAGGTCTATGAGTGTGTTGGCTGTATGTGTGTAATCTGCCAAATGTGTGTAGTGCCTGAGAAGGCCAGAGAGGGCACTGGATTCCCTGGAACTAGAGTTACAGCAGCTTGTGGGGTGCATGGGTGCTGGGAACCCAGCTGGGTCCTCTGCAGGAACAGCCAGTGCTCTTAACTGCTTAGCCAACTGTCCAGCTGCTGTCCCAGTGTTTTCAATGCTTCCTCTGTCATATATAAGTCACTGGATGAGTGTAACTTGGAATCCTCTGATCTACCTCTATGTTAGCACACCATTCATTATAAAACACAGTAGGCTGGGTGGCTTAAACTACAGATGTTTATCCTCTGGCCTTCTGGAGACTGGAAGACCAGGAGCGAGGCACCAGAGCGCTCTCCCTGGCTGGAGGCAGCTGCCCTTCCCTCTCTATCTTCATATGACTTTCCATTGGAGACAGGTTCTAGAACCTGTCACTTCCTGTAATAATACTAATGGTTTTGGATCAGGGTCCCAACCTTAAGTTTTCTGTTTATGCTTAGTTGCTTCCTCAAAGGCCCCATCTCAGGGAGGGGGACACAAACATCTAGGGAGGACACAAACATTCCATTTGTAACAATTCCATTAGTTAATCCATGATCTAGCACCAAAACTTAGGGTAACTCTTGCATTTGGTTGGGCAAATCCATTTTTGTAATTCTTTTCATTTTTCCAAATAATTTTATTTGTAATGTTTTTATTAGCTCATGTTAAGTTATACTTAATAATGGGCTGATTATATTTTATTTAATAATTTATTTGTTTTTATTTTATTTGCATTGGTGTTTTGCCTGCATGAATGTCTGTTTGAAGGTATATCTTGGAGCTACAGTTGTTAGATACCATGTAGGTTCTGGGAATTGAACGTGGGTCCTCTGGAAGAACAGTCAGTGCTCTTAACCACTGAGCCATCTCTCCAACCCCCTTATTATATTTTTGAACATGAATAGAAAGGAATTGAACACATCCCCCCCCCCCGTTACCTTCTCTTTGTCTTTCTTCCCACTTTGGCTATTCTTCTTCACAACTATTTCTACCTTCTCCCCGCCTCCCTGCCCTTGTGTGTGTGTGTGTGCATGTGTGTGTATGTGTGTGTGCGTGCGCGCGCGCGTTTGTGTGCGTGTGTGTCCCATTGTGTTTCACTGTGGTTGTTTTGAGGTGCATGGGTGAAAATTTGTATACAGAAGCACAGGAGCCCTACCAGTGGCTACCGTACTGAAGAAAAATGTCTCCCCTTTCTGCATCAGTCTTTCACTACATATAAATCTTCAGGTTGTAGGACATGAGCATCTGTCGCTTCCACGAAGGGCATTAATGAGCCAAATTCTGTTTATGTAATCCCAGCCGTTCAGAGTTGAAGAGCGTAACAGCCACATGGACCATGTCTAGAAGCCAGAGATCACCCTTTGGAAGATGTTGGCTGAGCCTCAGCGAGGGTGACATAGGATGCACCATTTGTGTCTTTGAGTGTTCAACAGGCCAATATTTCCAGTACTTTGATTGGTTACAAAGTTTCTGTAGTCACTGCTGACCAAAGACTTTTATATCACCTTGTAACGTTCTGTAGAAAGCCCTGTTCACCTGCAATGCCTTTTGCAGATTCAAGAACTCAATTCTGAATTGAACTGCTATCGCTACGGTAATAATTTCATACCTGGGAATTCAGTCCATATTCATTTTGGTTTTCCTTTGGTGTTCATTCACCAGTTTAACTTGTCTTTCAGTAGGTTTATTCCTAGACATCCAGGAGTCTCTACATTGTTCTAAGGTTACATGTTCTCACTGCTTCTGCTGACAAGTAGAACACTGATGTTGGGTCTCTGGGAATCTTAATCACCCACTTAGTTCGACTGAGGCTGCAGATTTTTTGGGTGTTTTTTGTAAAGAGGCTCATGTTACAAAGGAGCAATCCTTGTTTCTCCATCCCAGTCTCTATGTACCTGGGTTTTCTTGTTACATTTTACTCAGGTTACAATTTAAAAGATGTAAGAATTGGGAGGATTTCTAAACAAACACCTAGAAACACCAAGAAATGCAATGTTTGTTGAATATTTGGGTAGATATTTATTAAAATTGGATGTGTCCTTTATTCTTCATTTCGTACGAGCTTTTTAAAATTACTATTCATTATTACCAAATAGTTTTTTTTACAACTTAAAATATTTTTTGTTACAAATACGATAGAGTAAAAGTGTATTATTAAAATTTGAAGACAAAACCATATTTGCGGTCCTGACATGGATGCTGCTCACTGTGATAGATTGCTTTCTAATACACTGTTATATTGGTGGGCTAATATTTAATTTTTTTTTTCCGACAGGGTTTCTTTGTGTGTAGTTCTTGTTGTCCTGGAACTCACTCTGTAGATGAGGCTGGCCTCAAACTCACAGAGATCATCCTGCTCCTCCTTCCCGAGTGCTGGGATTAAAGGCCTGTGCCACCACAGCCGGGTCTAGTCTCTTCTTTCACTCTAAGGAAGGCCTATGTTAACTCTTTGTTGTTGTTGTTGTTGTTGTTATTTTTGTTTTTCAGGACAGGATTTCTCCATATAGCCCTGGTTGTCCTGGAACTCGTTCTGTCAATAAAGCTGGCGTTGAAGTCATAATGATTCACCTGTCTCCGGAGTGCTGGGATTAAAGGCACGGGCCATTACTACCCATGCTTATTCTTAATCTAATATCTGATTTCAAAATGGAAATAGATATCAGAAGATATAATATATCACACAACCTTTCAAAAGAGAGAAAAAGGAAAAAGACCAATGGAATAGGATGTAAAGACTAGAATTGAATTTCACACTTGTTTTTAAAAAAAATTGATAAAAATGACACTTCAGATGAGTCTCAAAAAAGATTAACTAACCAATAAAATAATAAACAGAGTTATGGTGTTGACAAATTATTTAACTAATGGCCAGGATAGTGAGGCAGAAGCGTTGCTTCCCAGGGTACCCTAATGCATGGGTCAAATGATTTAAATGCAACAAATAATAAAGCTACCAGATGACATGAGCAGAGAAGACATCCATCTGTGTGGACTTATTCACCTTTCTCTTTATTTGAACTGGTATTTTATATTTTCCTAGTAAATTATTTTATTTCAACTTTCCTAAATTTTAGTATTAACGGTCATGTTTTCCTCATGATCTTCTAAAGATCTATTTTTTATATTTGCACTATTTTTGTTTCTTCCTTTTTATGGGTTGTCTATTTTATTTATTTATTTTTCACAAGGAGTGTGATTTCTGTTCTGTTCCATGTCTTCCTTCCGTTCTGACAGTGTCTTTCTATGTAACCTGGTTGTCTTGGGACTCACTATGGAGACGAGGCTGATCTATCTGCCACCACCTCCTGGTCCTGGAATTAAAGGTGTGGCCTACCACACCTGGAAATTTTTTATTTTCTGAATTCTCATTATTGATCTTTGTTTCTTCTTTTATCAATTTTATGGTTATTTGTTGTTTTGTTTTTCATATTCTTTTGTTTGAGATAGGGTTTCATGTATCCCTGGAGAGCCTCAAAATCATTGTGTTGACAAGGATGATCTTGAATTTTTGTTCTTCCTGCTTCCCCTTATGAGTTTTAGGATTACATAAACACACCACTGCACCCAGTTTTTGCAGCGATGAGGCTCAGACCCAGAACTTTGCACATGATAGGCAAGCAACATTACTAACAGCTGCATTCTCAGTGTTTTGTGCCTCAGGAATTTTCTTAATTCTTTTGTTTGTTTTGGTATTTTCTTCATATATATGCTGGATTTTTTTCCTTGTGAAAAAAGGTATCATGTTGGGACAGACAAGCTTAGGGAATAGTTTAGCAACCTAGGATACCACTTGATTTGGGCTAAGCATACATTCCTATTATTTCTTTTTTTTTAAAATTTATTATTGCATTTTATGTGCATGTTTTGGCTATGTGTATGTCTGTGTACATGTGTGTCAGGTGCCTGTGGGGTCCAGAAGAAGGTGTCAGACCCCTGGAAGTAGAGTTACAGATGGCTGTGAACTGCCTGCCACGAGACCAGAATGGCATTGAGCTCAGTCTTCCTGTTTTGGCTTTTGAGTTTCAGGATTATAGACATATGCTCTACCATAAATATAGACATATTTAATATGTTATTGAAACATTGACCATGTTTGCCAATTTCTGATTCTTAGTTTGGAGAATTTTTAAAAGACAAATCTCTTCATGCCTTGGCTGCGGTTCTGCATTTATTTCTGTTCTGAGTTCAGAGGATGTAATTAGAACATCAGCAGCATAAGGCATGAGTGTTCCAGGT
>NC_022011.1:6271399-6272740 GCF_000317375.1 Microtus ochrogaster
AGGAAGCAGGCTGAGCAAAGCATGGGGAGCAAGACAGAAGCAGCATCCTCCATGGCCTCTGTACCAGCTCCTGCCTCCCTCCAGGTCCCTGCCCTGCTTAGGTTCCTATCCTGTCTTCCCTTGATGATAAACTGTGATGCAGTAGTATGAACTAAATAAACGTTTTCCTGTCCAACTTGCTTTGGTCGTGATGTTTCATCTCAGCAATAGAGACGCAAACTAAGACAGGCCTCATCTCTTGTCTTGGGAGCATTTGAAAATCCGTATCTCAAGTTCCTGAGATGGTGCCTCGTGAGTCACTCCCAACAATCCACAGCTTGTATTGTCACTACTCCTGTCTTCCATCTCCAAAACCTCACATCCTCCTTCTATCCCTCCCCTCTCTTCCTCCTTCTCTTCTCTTCTCTTCTCTTCTCTTCTCTTCTCTTCTCTTCTCTTCTCTTCTCTTCTCTTCTCTTCTCTTCTCTTCTCTTCTCCCTCTCTCTCCTCTCCTCTTCACTCCTTTCAACTCTTTTTTCTTCTCTTCTCTCTTGTCCTCTCCCCCTTCCTTCCTTTTTTTTTTTTTGCTAATTTCTCTTCCTTCCTTCTTTCCAGCTAAGTAATTGAATGAAAGCAATATTGGTTACATTTCAATTACTATTTTAGGTTAAGAATAGGAAGATTGACTTTCATGGTTTGGCAGACTTAATTTTACCGAATCTTTTCAGTTCCTTCACTGGGCATGTGGTCTCTGTCTTTTCACTTTGTCTTCTGTGCATTCTGTTTCCACAAGTTTTCAGTTTAGTTCTCCTCTTCTTCCTTCCTGTCCTGGGGTCGTCATGACGACTGACAGATCCCTGGACACTAACAGCTTTTCTTTAAAAGTTAATTAATTAATTAAATTTGTTTTTTTGAGATGGCGTTTCTTTGTATAACAGCTCTGGCTATCCTGAAACTTGCTTTGCAGACCAGGCTAGCCTCAAACTCAGAGATCCACCTGCCTCTGCTGCCTGAGTGCTGGGATTAAAGGTGTGCGCCACCACAACTTGGCCACTAACAGCTTTTAACAAAAGGGCAGATAGATAGGTGGTCACAGCTAACAGAAGAATATTCCATTAAGTTTGGATCTTTCTTCTTTTTCTTTTGTGCTGTTTACTAGTTGAGTTTAGTTGAAGGGCAGGTTATTTGACTTCGGGGGGCTCATTTGCTGGTTTGTGAAGTGAAAGAATTAGGGAAACAAGGGCTCTAGAGGTGGGTAATGAACAAAGGGTACCAGAAGTTGAGGTGCTCCTTGGCTAGGAGGAAGTTAGCTGGGTAAGTCTGGTGATTCTGTAAGTGAGGTGAGGGAATTCTAGTCCTGAG
>NC_022011.1:6274210-6293453 GCF_000317375.1 Microtus ochrogaster
ACACACACACACACACACACACACACACACACACACACACACACACGTGCTTTGGAGCTCTGTGATGACCTGGAGGGAGTGATTATACGCGGACACGAGTCTCTGTCAAATGCTGGAAGGGCTGGGTGACTTCGTCATAGCTTCTGTCTCAATGGGCGGTGGAGGGCTTAGTTTACAGTCTCAGGGCTTTTTTCCTGTTTTTCCTCATCTCATTGTAGACCAACAAGGCATCGATGAGACACAGGATTGCTGCCGAGAGGCACAGGATCTGTCAGACACAATATATTTGGGAAGGAAAGGCCAGATTACTTTAACAACGATCTCAGTATCCATATCTTGTTGCTGTTCCTATCAGATGGTGTCAAGAGCTACAGCTTGTCCCTCCTGGCTGCTGTCAGCCAGGTTTGTTTTCCCAAGAAAAAGGGAAACAGTGGAGTTTGCTACCCACAGTGGCCTGATCTTATGACCCACTAGCTACTAGACCAGTGGTTCTCAACATGTGGATTACGACCCCTTTGCCCTAATGATCCTTTCACAGGGCTCCCCGAACACCAAGGGAAAATAGATATTTACACCATGATTCCTAACAATAGTGAAATTACAGTTATGAAGAAGCAATGAAAATGATTTTATGGTTGGGGTCACCACAACACGAGGAACTGTGTTAAACAACCCCAGCATTAATTAGGTTGAAAACCACTGCGTTTAGTCAATGCCCTTTGTAGCTGGAGTGCCTGGCAGAGTTGAGTCTGGGTGGTGGATGGTCTGGAGTTCTCTGAGGAGGGGACAGGTTTGAGATTCAGAAAACCCTCCTCTCCTGCTGGTGCTGGTATTAAAACCATGCACCACCACTGCCCGGCTTATATTATTTTTTCATTAAAAAATGTTAGTATTATTTATTTGTGTGTGTATGTGTAGGCACACATGTGCCCTGCTGTACTTGTAGAGGCTGGAGTACAAATTGTGAGTCAGTCTCTCCTATTATGTGGGCCTTGGGAATGAACATAGGTTGCTAGACTTTACCCACCTAGCCATTTCACAGGCCCCAGACCACTGATCTGAAATAGAATCACAAATCCTCTACTTACCCCTCCAATAAAACACAAATGCCTCCTTCGTTTTTCTTGAATTGTTATCAGAGCGACTACTCCAAGGAACACAGCTGAGATTAAACTGTTGATAAAATCCTGCAATGCAGAGTTGAAATGGGTCAACTGTAAATGAGAATGCAATTTAAAAATATTTAAAGTGATCCATTACCCATCCAAGGGCGGATACCTTCAGAACGCTTTCTCTTTGATTGACAGGGACCTTCAGGGGCATAATTTTATTTTTCACAGATTGGAGTTCATGTGATTTCAAGGTCTTGGATAGGACTTTGTCAAAACAGGTTTATTTTCATTAAAATACCATTAAGAATGTTAACATTTACACACACACACACACATATGAGAGAGAGAGAGAGAGAGAGAGAGAGAGAGAGAGAGAGAGAGAGAGAGAGAGAATGGGTATGTGCACAAGTGAATGCAGGTGGATTTCCAGGTGGTTGTGAGCTGTCCTGTGTGTTCTGTATCTGAGAGCTTGGGTCCTCTGTGGGAACAGTACCCACTCTTATCCACTGCGCCATCTCTACATCCTCTTCCACCTTTTCTTAAAGGGTACAGCCATTCTAGATTCTGTGGTCTAGGACTGGCCAAAAGTGCCCATCCATAACATGACACTTTTTTTGAAGTTTTATATTTTAATGTGAATTCTTCATTTTTTTCATAACTTATTTATTTTAATATATGTAAATATAAGGGTTGGGGAGGTAAATTGTATATTAATAGTTCATTTACTTACTTTATCCCCTACATCCAAAAGTGAATGCTCTGAAAGTTGGGTTCTATTATTTTGTGAGCACATGTGTCCTGAGAACCCATAAACCCATCTGAAGAGCAGACTCGATCTTCTGGAATGAATGGCTGTGCTGTTTTCTTTTGTCTGAGACAAAGCCAGAATAGAGTCAGCCCAATATCATCAAGTTCTTGTGTCCTTCGTTCTGGGTTTTGGTTGGAAGCGCTCTTCAACTACAGATCAGCCTCTTCCTTTGTGTGCTGGAAGGGTGAGCATGGTTGGAAGGGGTTTCCCTTAGAGTGAAAGCTGTGGATTCCTTATGACTAATATGGTTTGATCAAACAAGACCCTCTGAAGCAATGGTCCAGATGGTTCAACAGGGAAGCTGGCTGAGATGGACCTGCCACACAGGATACTCCATGAGAGACCTGATTATCAGCATCTTAATCAGCAGGAAGCAGTTTAGAGAATGATGCCCATATTCCCAAATATTGTCTATAAATTTTTGTTTACATTTAAAGGGGGATGTGCTATAGAGATGGATACTTTGCATTGATATGGATCTTGTTTTATTGATTCAAATTTAAGGTCAGTTTTGCTATATGCATATTTCTGCTCTTGATTAATATATTGTTTTTGTGCAGCTCATTTAAAAATGTAATGTATAATTAAGAAATACAGGTTAATAGATAGTCATCTGTAATTGCCAAACTTGTAGTCATGTTAGTTAGGTTTTCTAGATATATAGAGATATATTTCAATTAGATAGGTATTCTTCAGATCTTTGAAAGACTACAGAATATGGCATTTAAAATATTTTAAGAAAAGCTGGGCGGTGGTGGTGCACGCCTTTAATCCCAGCACTCGGGAGGCAGAGGCAGGCGGATCTCTGTGAGTTCGAGACCACCCTGGTCTACAAGAGCTAGTTCCAGGACAGGCTCCAAAACCACAGAGAAACCCTGTCTCAAAAAAACAAAAAAAAATATTTTAAGAAGTTAGGACTTTTCATGACAATGAGACACATTCGCTCCTGGTAACACCAATCTACTTCAACAGGATGATGGGCATCAAAGAGGCTCCTTAAGGAGTTTGTTAGCCATTTGGGCAAGAAACTGCTCTTGCCTGAACCGCTTGGCTGAACTTGCAGGACTCACAGAAAAATGACTGCTGAAGTTGCCTAAAGAAGGTGAGACAGTCCATCGGGGTTCCTGCTTCATGAATGAGTCTGTCAGACGTTCCGCAGGACACCGAAGAAAGTGACTGACAAACGTCGATATAGGCAGAACTGTCTTCGAAATTTCCTGCTTCATGGAAAAAGTTTGACGAATATGGGCCTGTAGGCTGAAGATGGATACTCCAACATTACAGGAGAACTTTGGGTGACTGTCCAGGCAGTGAGATGTCTATCAATTCTAGAGTTTTGGAAGTTGCTTATAATGCGTTTCCTGTTTACTTAGATAATATTATATCCTTCTGGAGTCTTTGATAGAGTTGAAGAATAGATAGATATAATCATAGTTTTCCTTAGTTATGATAAAAGATAAAGTAGATATAAATATTGTAACTTTAAATCTTGCTTAATACCTGTTTTGTTGTATGTAATTTTACTATGTTAAAGTTAAAACTTTTTTTGGAAAAATTTAAACAAAAGGGGAATGGCGTGGGAAGTCCTTCTGTGTATATGTTACTTTTATTGGTTAATGAATAAAAAAGTGGTTTTGGCCTATGATAGGGCAGAATAGAGCTAGGTGGAGAAGACTGAGTTGAATTCTGGGATGGAGAAGGCGGAGTCAGGGAGAAGGTGGAGTCAGGGAGAAGCCACATCGCCCCACCAGACTCAGATGTGCAGGAACCTTGTCGGTAAGCCACAGCCACGTGGTGATAATTAATGGAAATGGGTTAACCAAAGCTATAAGAGCTTGCTAGCAATACACTTAAGTGATTGGCCAAGCAGTGATTTAAATAGTACAGTTTCTATGTGGTCATTATGGGAGTCTGGGTAGCTGGGAAATGAACAAGTGGCCTCCTACTACAATTGTACTTTGTATATAGTTTTTTTTTTTAAATTTTAGTTAAAACCTTCAATTTTCATTTATATGAAAAGGGGGATATATGTGATAATTCGTTTGTGTGCTGACAAATAAACCCTGCTTTGAGATCGGAGGGTGGAGCTAGCCACTGTTAACCATGCCTTTAATCCCAGAACTCAGGGGATGGAGACAGGATCTCAGCGCTTTGAGATGGAGGAAGGAGACAGGTAGGAAGCAACTGGCAACGGCTCCAGTTCTCTGATCTTCCAGATCTTTACCCCAATATCCGACTCCTAGATTTTATTGATTAAGATTAGATTCATGCTTCAAAAGCTAGTTGGGGGAAAAAAACCAAGACATCTTAAAAATGAAGATAGATACACACACACACACACACACACACACACACACACACACACACAAAGTGTGGGGCTGGAGAGATGGTTCAGCAGTAAACAGCACTTCTTGCTCTTTGCAGAGGACCTAGGTTGGGTTCAGAGCCTCCATGTGGTAACTTACACTGACTATAATTCCAGTTCCGTGGGATCTGGCACCCTCTTCTGGATTCTACGGGCACCAGGCATGCTTGCAGTGCACATTCACACAGGCAAGCAAAAATTCTCAGAGACATGCGTTTGAAAAGAGAGAAATACAGCTCAGCGGTGGAGTGTTTGCCTGGCACACACAGACCTTAGATTCAACTCCTACCACCACATAAAGAAAGGAAGTGAGGTGTGGATGAGACAGGAGCTATATCAGGGTTGTTCACCAAACAAGAGAGAATGGCCAAAGCAATCCAAATCCCTTATGGGATACGGCAGCTTGATTTTCTTTTCTGGATGCCGTGTAGAGTGTGCATGTGGTGCTAAGTACTGTGCCATCTCTATACACACTCTACTGTTACAGAAACCCTGTGAGGAGGGGCTCCTCCTCACACTTCCCCCTTTCTGCATTGCCTAGATGGGGAAACTGAAACTGCCAGGTCTAAGGAGTCTGATGACAGATGCTTGTAACCCAGTACTCAGGAGTCTAAGGCAGGAGGATGCTATTTTTAAAGTCAGCCTAAGCTGCCTGGTTAGCTCAAGTCTAGCTTGCTCTACACAGCAAAGCTTTGTCTCAGCCGTTCCAAACAGCCTCTTATCAATATAAAGGTCACAGAGCTAGTAAAGAAGGCCCCCAGGCAAGGGACCTCTGTTAACCACTGGACGGAAATATAGCGCCTCTCCAGCGAGCTAGGGGCCTCCAGGACTAGTACAGGCATTCTCAATGGGTAAAGAAAGTGTGGGAAAAGCCACACGGCATCCTTTCCTGGATACTTCACCCTTTAAGATTATGGCTTCTAAACCCATACACGATTGTCCTCTAACCTGGAAGAGTTTTTTCCAACTTTTCCACATCTCTGTTATGCTAGCTCTGGTCTGGGGTGGGTTGTAAATCTGCATGGGTGAAAAGCAGGAGCTTATGCTCTTCTACAAGCAACTCTAGTCTTCAACCAGGGGAAAACATGCGTGTGTTCAATCAGACAAGCCCTTTGCTATGGTCTCTGCATGCTCAACTACAAGCAGGAAGCTGTCCTGAAGGCTGTTCTAAAGACAGAGGAGTACAAGGCACTTTTCTGGGTTTGGAGGGGGGGTTCTCCCCTGGGACAGGACAATGCTCCATCAAAGTCTAAAGAGCTCTTTTGTCTTCCCTGGAGGAAAGTGAGGACAGGCTAACTCTTGGGGTTATGGGCAAAGCTTACACTGACATTATGAAAATGCATACTTACAAGCAAAGGCCAGTGGATACAGATCAGCAAGTGTTGAAGGGTTACCAAATATATTATGACAAAAAATAGGACGATGCAGGTTTCCTGAATCGTGATTGCTATAAACATCTCATGGGCACCACCACTGACGAAACAAAACACTGATGCCGCCACAATACACTGCAAGAAAACAGGTTTGTTCAATGCATACAGCTGTTTACCCATAGCAAATTTTAACTGGAAGCATCTGTTACATTTAATTCAATGATACTGCGGTAGCCTGTATTTTAAAAAGTGTGTGTGTGTGTGTGTGTGTGTGTGTGTGTGTATGTGTGTACAAGTTTATGCTGTGGTATGTGCTCAGGGCTATTCTCCTGTCTCTGCTTCCCGTCTCCCTGCAGGAATGCTGGGTTGACAGGCCACATCCCACCTCATCCAGCATCAGAAAGGGTTCTGAGGATCTGAACTCAGGCTGTCAGGCCTATGCGGCAAGCTCTTTAGTTCCGAGTCATCTTTCCAGGCCCTGCCTGTATTGTTTTCCACAGATATTTTCTTTTTAATGTTGTTTTAAATTAGCTAATTCTTTTTTTTTTTTTTTTGGTAGTACTGGGAATTGAGTTCAGAGCATGCTACTACTGAGTGACGTTCCTAGCTTTCATTTTTCAATTTTTAATTAACTAGTTAATTTTTTAATGCTAGAGATCAAACCCAGGGCCTTCATTATGCCAGGCATGCAATCTACTACTGAGCTACATTCCCAGCCCTACTTAAACATATTATTTTTATAAGTTAAATAATATATCTAATAAAGATTGAACACAAATGTTTTTAAATTTCTTCTTCTCTATCCTAACCTAGTCTCTCTGTTTTGTTTTTCAGATTGGATCTCACTAGGAAGCTTTCATGGGCCTGAAAGTCACTACGTGGTACTACAAACTGGCCTCAAACTCACAGAGAACCACCTGCCTTTGCCTCCTGAATGCTGGGATTAAAGGCGTGCGCCAGCACTCTAGCTAGTCTGTCTTCTGGAAAGAAATCACTACTTCTGGTTTGTGTTTCTAGAAGGAAATCCAAGTTTACACTGGTTAAGTAAATAGATGTCGATTTGGGGGAGAAACTGTGAGTTGGACAACCTGAGTTTTCTTTCTATCCAGTTGAGTACATCAGTCATTCCCTGGGAGATGCTAGGATTTCTCCCAATGACCAAGAATACAATATTTGTCATATATTAAATTCTCAGATGTATTTGTGTCTCTTTGGAGTCTATTCTCCCATTGAGTTGTCAACTTTAAATGCTTTTCTTTTTAAAATTGTGTATGTGTGTCCCCATAGAAGCCAGAAGAGGGTGTCAGATCCCCGGAGCTGGAGTTGAAGGGGATTGTGGTCCAACTGACCTGATTGCTGGAAACAACTCAGTTAGAGCAAGAGCTCGGAACTGCTGTGCTGTATCTCTGGCCTCCAGAGTGCTTCTCAAGTGGTAGGGTGGCTCACTTGCATCATATTACTGTTTGATTCAGTTTTCAGACTGTTTATGACACCCATGATTGTCACATGTTCTCCAACACAATTTGATTGAATCGTATAACCTATCTTTAATAGGATAGGTTATACTAAGAGTTCCAATAGCAAACCATTTTTGTGTTTCCTCTTTGTGGTACATGTTTTAAAAATACAGATGGATTTTTTTTTTGTTAATATATTAACACTTTTTCCCCCCGTTCTGGGGATCCATCCCAGGACCTTACACAAGTTAAGCACCGGGAGCCTGAACATTATTTGATCTTCACATTGGTGCTGTGAGACTTCTATTTTGTTTGCTTTTGCTAAACCTGATCAAGTTTTGATGTCAGTATTAGACTGACTTTGTAAAATAATCACTCATAAAAGAACAGGGATTCAGCTCCCTGGTGGAGTGTCTGGCAAGTCACAGGGCCCTGGATTCGGTCATCAGAGAACATAAATCGTCCCGAAATTTTAGTTTCTTCAAAAAGATTGAGCATCATCAAAATGATATTTCCTGATCTGAAAGAGCTGACCCTAACCATGTCTGGTCTGATTCACGTCTATAATTAAAAATCCCTTTGCTTATGTTTGTCAGGTGGGGGAGCGAGGGCATGGGACAGAGGACAGTTCACAGGCGATGTTTCTCTCCTTCCCCCGGGGGAGCTCTGCGGACTGAAGTCTGGTCTTCAGGACTGACCATAGCAGCATTTACACAGGAGCGCCCCTGCAGGCCCCTTGCTTTCCCTCTGCTTTTAGATGTTGTTCTGTTTGAATCTCTCTATTTTGGGATCCGTTCGGGTCATTAAACTTTCCCTCCCAGAAGTTGTATGGCCCTGTCTGCAGGTCCCTTTATTTTCAATGACATTCAGGAGCATTTCCCCCATTCTCACTAGTGTCCTCTTCCGTTTTTCCCAGATTGTTGCCTGTTGTGTACTGCTTGAGTAGGTCTTTTAAAGATGGAGGTTTTTACCAGTTGTGCTTGCTAGTTTACAACTTTCTGCTGTTTACTCACTAATTTTCTACTTTCATTTGTGAGGGGAAACCCTCAAGGAGGGGAAAGGGGAAGGCACACCAATTTAGTACTGAGAATTGTGTGATCTTGGGTCTGTGGTAGCACCAGCATTTGCTCCCAGCACTCTGGAGATAGACACAGGCAGATCTGTATGAGTTCAAGGCCACCCTGATGTAGTGAACTAAAAACAACAACAACAACAACAACAAAACTGTGGAGCCTACGCTCCAGCAGCATCGCACTCAACCCTGGAGGCCACCACCTTCCCTCCACCCACCCAGGCAACTAGGCAGCTTCTGCTCACCATCCTCAAGACTTTCAACATTCCAGTAGTTGAGAAGAAAAAGAGCTGGAAGCTGTCTCTGAATTTTTCTGGAACCTTGGTCCGGCCCTCAGCGCGTTTTTTGATGGATGCATGTAACTTGATCTTCTTAGACAGCTGGCGAGTTGGCATCTTCTGACTCTGTGCGGGCTTCTTTGGTGGTAACTTGCTGGCACCCTGTTTTTTCTGAACAGTATGTATAGATTTACTGGATGGTGTGGCGCTAAGTGGAAATCCCCTGGGAGACGTAACAGAGGCGATAGACTCCTTTGACTCGGAGTGTGAGGGAGCACCCAAGAATCGAGATTGAGATGTGCTGCTGGGAGGGTGGCTGGCCTCACGCCTGGAATTTGCAGGATTCATGGGGCATCCCAAGCCTGATTATGTCAGGCTGGCAGTGGGGCGCCAGTCAGCGCCTGTCCCCTTGGGGAACCAGCGTCAACGGCCGCGGGCAGCCTACCCGCGTGCACCAGCACTTGATGGCGGCTACCCAACCTCGCAGTCTGATATCCTTGTGATGATCTGGGGGAAAGGTACTTTGCCTAGCCTGGAAACTCAAAATCCAGCAACCACTCCTGCAGGAGCTGCTGCCAGCAAACCCAGAGAAAAGGGGTTCTGGAGTCATTTAGGGGTATGTCCGTCCAGGCGCCAGTTCTGCGCTATAAACAGTAAGGCTACCGGCAGAAAGCAAGGTCCAAAAATCTGTCAAGCTCCCACATCACCCAGCTAAGGGTTTGTGATAAAACAGCACGACCAAAAGCAACATGGGGGAGGAAAGGGTTTATTTCATCTTACAGCTTGAGGTCCTTTATGCGGGGAAGTCAGGGTGGGAACTCAAGGCGGGAACCTGGAAGCAGTAGCTGATGCAGAGGCCATGGAGGAGTGCTGCTGACTGGGTTGTTCCCCATGGCTTGCTCAGCCTGCTTTCTTAAGGCACCCAGGACAGAAAGCGAGGTCCTCCCACATCAATCATCAATCAAGAAAACGCAGCACAGGCTGGCCAAATCCGGAACATTTTCTCAGTTGACGATCCGTCTTTGCGAAGGACTCTCTAGCTTGGGTCAGACTGACATAAAATTAGCCGGCGCGCACACTGAAATTAAAAAATGAAAACTGCAGAAGATATATGGAAGAATAAAGAAATCAGTTTAATAATTAGTACAAAGGAATACAAATTATTGACTCTCGTCATCTCTGCTACGATTAGGAGAATTTTTCTGGTAAGGTCCACTTGGATTGAAGAGAAGTTTCCGGTACATGAGGGCACAATCAGCAATAGCACACACTACTGTCAGCAGACCAAACACCTGCAAACGGAGACAGACAGGGTCATCAGCTTTTGTCACACGAACCCTCAGGGAGCTGCCCGCTAGATTCCTTTCCTGCCAGGGCATGGGGCTTGCTCTGTGCTACCTACCACACCACCCTAAAGTGGAAGCTCATTGCTTGACTTTAGAACTCATTGCTAAGTTTTCCCCACGCCTACCCACAGTAAAGAAAAGGATAACCGTGGTACCTAGAACTCCCCCTGAGGTGGAACGGAAGTGGCTTCTCCTTCTTGATTTGCTCTGCCCTGCATTCTTTAAAGCCCTCCTGACTGGATTTAGCTACCAACCAACATTTCTCTCTCCGCGGTGAGCTCTTTGATTTTTCTATCAGCATGGTTGGCTGGGAAAAAGAGTTGGTGCTGGCAACAGATTAAGTCCCGGGGACCAGAGTTGTGATACGAGTTTTGCACTGCTCCTCAGTAAACTCTCAGAGCCCGGGCAATGTCCACACAAGGCACAGGAGTCCAGACAGGCCTGAGGAAAATAAAACTGAGCTAAAGGGAAATGGAGCAAGCTGCAATTCCACTGCCAGAGAGACAGAGCCATTTCTTCTCTTCTGGGCTGGGCAGCGCTCCGTTAGTGGCTTCTCTACTGCTGGCTGCGCTGCTTCTCTTGTGCTAGGCTCTAAGCAACTTGAGGTTAATTGGCCCTCATGCCCCAGCCCAGTACCACCCTGAAGGAATACATACTCTCCATTGTGAGCCACACAATTAAGATTTCCAAGAGTTTCATTTAAAAAGAAAAAAAACCTGAAATATTTTAAATGCATTTATTTAGCTCAACATATCCAAAATATTATCCCTTTACAGACTATTGCTATAATAAAAGCGATTGATGACATATTCTATGTTCTTTTGCAGAGATAATACAATCTCTGATATTCAATGCATATTTTATATTCATAGCATCTCAAGTCATACTAGCCCCATTTCCTGTGTTCAGTAGCTACAGGGCTCCTGGCTGCTGTGCTGGCTAATAGCTCTACGCTCTCAGCACTTAAGCAATGAGCAAATTAGAGAAACCAGTAAATGAATCTGAGGCCTATGACTGCTTCATCTTTTTCATACAAAACAGATAAAATTATCTTTACAATTGGGGGAGATTGATATTTCGGCATACCTCATTTCTAGAAAATTATATAATCCTTATGAAGTTTCTTAGTGCGTAAAGGAGTTAAAATCTAGGGTTCTGACAGACATGGCTGAGCATGGTCAGTTCTATAAGCCCTTGTTAAGAAAGAACAAGAAAGAAGAAAGAACTTTCTAAGTCAGTTCTCTAGAGTAGAGCCTAGGAAAGTCAAATGACCAAATCCCAGAAAAATACCAGGTGGAGGGATAATGAAATTATTGAACTCTTCCATTTTGGTTTGCTTCTAAGGATCAAGTCTGACTAAACTGACTTGCGTCTCTGTAAGCAGTGCTCAGAATAACCCTTTAGTTGCAAGGCTTCTTCCTACCTCCCTTGCAGGAAGGAACTCTATTCTATTGTATCTGAAGCCTTATGAGAATATATGATCTCACCTATGGTGATCTGAATTCTTTAAAAGAAAAACTCAGAAACCCACCCACCATGTTTCTTTCTTTTTGTTTAACATCAGGTTTCTGGGAGCTCAGGGTTGTAACTGATTCCAGCAGCTTCTCTCAGTCTGGTACAGCCCGGTGAGGAGCTCTTTATTTGGCTAACTCCAATATGAAACCTTGTCTACTTATGCGAATCAGGGAATGTATCTGCTCACACAAACTAAAAGGCCGGTGGGCACTGTATGCCAGCCAGTTCAGAAGCCCCTGGCGTGAATACCGTGCAGCTTGCTGTAGTTGTAGCATACTTCTAAATGACTTTGCATCTTGGTCAAACCTGAAGAAACCTGAGAGACCCCTCCCCCCTTTCTGCTTACCCCTCCAAGGACTGTCATTGTTGAAGTTTTGGGTATCAGTGCCAACACAGACACAATAAGCATGAATAGTACTGTTACCATTGAGTTGATGATATCCTAAAAACAGAACAGAAAAGTCAGCTTGCTATCAGAGACCAGCAAGGCTGGGAATACAGCTCAGATCTAGCATGACTCTGGGTCCTGGGTTCTATCCCTAGCATTGTTGGGTTGTTGCGGGGGGGGGGGGGGCGGACAACAAGACCAACAAGTAGTGCTAGAAAAAGGTGGGGGCAGTTCCCTAAAAATTTTTAAAGCCATCTTTTATTCAATTTAGCACGCATCAATGTCTCTTGAGAAACTAAAATGCTATAGTAAAATAATGCTCTCCAACTACCAGCAAGTTTCTTCTAACACAATAATCATTTAATTAGTTAAGCATTTATATATATAAATCTATAAACATAGCTATAGCTAGAAGGAGAACTCATCTGGTTTGGAAAGTAGATAATTATGCCGAAGTTTTAGAGTACAAAGGGTCCCCTAGGAAGCTGGAATACTTGTTTTTTAATAGGAAATGTGGAACAATCGGCTATCAAATATCTGTTACTAAAATGCAATGAAGAAACCTGTCAGGCATGGCGGGTCACGCCTCTAATTCCAGTATGCAGGAGTTTGAGGTCAGCTTGTTCCAGGCCAGCCAGGGCCACACCGTGAGACCCTTTAAAAGACCCACCCCCAAACTGAAAACAGCACATATTTAGAGTGGTAATCTCCAGGATGAACCCCACCCACATTTGTAATGCAGCGGCTTGCCAAAGTCTGTTACTTCATAATAATGTCCCACAAGTGAAGCGTTTTAACAAGAGCAATTTACACTTTTAGATGGATGTGTATTGTGGGAAAATAAATTGTCCTTATCATGGAATGGTCTTGGCAGACTTGCAGTGAGCAGGCTGGAAGAGATCAATGAAGAAATACCAGACTTAGGAAGAAAAGCAGTTGATAGCGGGAGGGCATGCGTATCTCAGAACATTTATGCCCTCTAGTGGAAATTTAGACCATTGTGTTTGTTTGTTTTCAGGCTACAGCCCAAGCTGGTCCTGTACGCAGCATGTAGCCCACACTGATCTCTAACTCAAAGACCTGTTTCAGCCTTCTGCATCCAAGATCGTAGGTGTAAGCCACTACACCCAACCTAAAACACCGTCTGTATTGAAAGCTCAATATGAAGCCAGGCATGATGGCACAGACCTTTAATTGCAGCGCTCAGGAGACAGAGGTGTGCAGATTTCTCTGAGTTTGAAGCAGCCTGGTCTACATAGCGAGTTCTAGCACATCCAGGGCTATTGAGAGAGACCCTGTCTCAGAGCAAAACCATGAAACCCTCAATATGCTGATAAGCGGGATGCAAATTTAATTACAATAAAATGGAGATTTCATAGTAATTTTGAGCCTGGGCCCTGGGTTAGCTCCTTCCTTTATACTCTGTCAAGGAGAGCTAGAGAGGAACAGAGGCCTGGTTTACAGACTGTGTCAGGGCCTGGATACGGATGGCAGATCTGAGGGCAGACAGATGACCAGTGTCTTCTAGTCAGGGGGCACTGGCTGGAGGCTATCGGTGCTTATCATCCCCTTCGGAGTAGCTGTGGTCCTCAGCCGCTGTCTCCTTCACTTTAACTGAGGTAAAAGCCTCTGGCAGCTCTATTTCTCCCCGCGGTGGGGGACCCATTATTACTACCCTTGTCCTTCGGATTTCCTTAGGAAATAGGAGATTAGGCCAGTGGTGGCTTCCCCGTTTAAGCAGCCTCTCCTTCTGTGCTTAGGCTCATGATCTTCCTGATACCTGCCACTGATGGCAAGTCACTCTGGAGAAAGCCCTCCGGGACCACCAATGAGTACAGCTGCTGGGGAGTGGGGTTATGTATGTCAGTACTTCTCTTTCTATGTGACATCATCCACCGTTTCTTTCTTCAGGAAATGGTCTCCTGTCTGGTGTCTGTGACACTGGGCCCTCTGGGGTCCTCTCCTGCCTTTTCCTGGCTTCTTCTCTCCACTCCCTACCTTCTCTCTGAGCTCCGTTACCTCGGCTCTAGCTTCTCCTAGTCTGCAGATGTCATCAGTGTTTCCACCTGAAGAGCCTACCATCTGGCCGTTCAACTCTTTCCTCTGCCTGTCTTAGCCTATTCTCCCACCTCGGTAGTCTTCCAAGGTGGGTATTCATACTTGGGGCACTGAGCCAGGAAGGGGGAAAGCTGAAGGCCAGTCTGGCTACGGGGTGAGTTCAAGGCCAGTTTGGGCAACAGTGGTGAGACCTTGTCTCAAAATAAAGTCAGAGGAGACATAGCTCAGCAGTACAGGACTTGCCTAGCGTGTACGAGTCCATGAAAACCGTCCTCAGTAGGGCACCAATGGTGATAGTTGTGTAGAAAGAAGATGTTGCATTCAATCACTAGTACTAGGAATCCCCCTTGAGAACTCTTGTCTCCATAACCTTACTCCACGTCTCTACCATTTTTATGACTGGTGATAACAGATTAAATGGTCTCTGAGAACTACTTCTAGTTTGGGGGTTATTTTCAATTTATTTTATTTTATTATTTTGAGATAGGTCTGGTCCCCAGCTTCCTATGTTGCCAAGAATGACCTTTAACTTCTGATCTTCCTGACTCTACCTTCTGAGATGTTGATTATAGGTGTGTGCTAAATAAAACATCCGAGTTATGCTATGAAGAGGATCATGCGTGACAAGCACTCTACCAAATGAATTACACACCTCCAACCTGAAATGCTCATCACTGGCCTCCAAAGAGGGTTCCAGAAGATAACACTTAAAAGCACGCTTCTGGTTTGAGAACAGCTCTGAAGTCCTCTTCCCTAAGTAGTAGTTAGCAGCTTGGATATAAGCATTTCAGAACACAAGAAGACATGACAAGTGTGGTAGAGGGGCTTGTGGCAGCCACCTGCCTAGCCAAAGAAGTGAGGGGGGGTGTTACAGGGGATACCCATGGAGACAGGATGTTGGGTTGTAACTTGTGAGAGAAGAGAGAGGTAACAGTTGATCGGTTTTCACTAGAACTGGTTTTGTAGTGCCTGACTAAAGGGTCATATAGACCTCCACTAATAATTTCCATTATTACTGTCTATTGTGACAGCTCTGGGAGCCATGGCAGCTCTTGACCAGACAACGTTCCTCGTGCTCTGAGTCTGGCAGCTAATGTCTAATGTTACAAAACCTGACTCAGAAAGATCAGTTGGAATTATCACAAACAACTACAGAATTTCCAAGTATGATCAAATCGTATTTTACTGAATGTTTGACTTAAATAGTTTGACTTTCCAGTTTGTGATGAGGGACGGGCAAAGATAGTTTCTTGTTGTATCTGCCTGTAAGTCTGGAACTATATTCACATGCATTTAAAAATGAGGAAAGACATCATAAACGGAGAAAACTCAAAGCAATTCCACCAAAACCAGGAATAAGACAAGCTTGTTTGCTCCATATCTATTCAACATAGTACTCAATGTTTTAGCTACATCAATAAGACAACTGGAAGACTAAGGGATACAAATAGGAAAGGAAGAAATCAAAGGATAGTTATTTGCAGATGATATGACATATACATAAGTGACCCTAAAACTTCTACTGATAGACACTTTTAGCAAAGTGGCTGGGTGAAAGACTGACTAATTACAAATAACAAATGGGACAGAGAGAGAAATCAAGGAAACAACACCTATCACCACAGCCTCAAACAATATAAAATATCTTGGCGGCAACTTTAACCAAACAAGTGAAAGAACTGTTGATAAAATCTTCAAGTCTTTAAAGACAGCGATTGAAGAAGATATCAGAAGATGCAAAGATCTACTATACCCATGAATCGGTGGGCTTAACATAGTAAAAGTGGCTATCCTACCCAAAACAATCTACAGAGTCAATACAATCCCCATCAAAATCCCAACCCAATTCTTTACAGATCTTGAAGGGACAATGCTCAACTCCACGTGGAAAAACCAGATACTTAGTACAGCTAAAACAATCATGAACAATAAAAGAACTGCTGGAGGGACCACCATCCCTGATATTAAGTTATACTACAGAGCTATAGTAATAAAAATCACATGGTACTGGCATAAAAATAGACATGTTGATCAATGGAATTAAAGTGAAGACCCAGACATAAAACCATACACCTATGGACATCTGATCTTTCCATAAAGAAGCCGGAAATGCATACTGGAGAAAAGACAGCATCCTCACCCAATGGTGCTGGTCACACTGGACGTCGGCATGTGGAAGAATGCAACAGACTCACATGTACACCCTGCACAAAACTCACGTCCAACATAAAACCAGATACACTGAACTTGACAGAGGAGAAAGCAGGGAATGGTCTTGAACTAATTGGCACAGGACACGAATTTCAGAACAGAACACTGATAGCACAGGCACTAAGATCAACAATTAACAAATGGGACCTCATGAAACTGACAAGCTTCTGCAAGGCAAAGGACACCATCCGTTGGACAAAGTGACAGCCTACAGAACCGGAAAATAATTTTACTAACTCCACTTCTGATAGAGGACTGATATCCAAATATATAAAGAATTAAAAAAAAATTAGAAATAAAAAACCCAAATAATTCAATTAAAAAACGAGGAACAGATTTAAACAGAGAATTCTCAATAGAGGAATCTCAAATGGCTGAAAAACACTCAAAAAAATGTTTAATGTCCTTAGCCATCAGGGAAATGCAAATCAAAACTACTTTGAGATTCCATCTGACACCTGTTAGAATGGCTAAGATAAAAACCACAAGTGACAGCTCATGTTGGTGGAGGATGTGGAGCAAGGGAAACACCCTCAACTGTTTTGGGAATGCAAACTTGTATAGAGTCATTCTGGCAATCAATAGGGCAGTTCTACATCAAGATCCAGCTGATATCACTCCTGGGCATATACCCAAAGGACATGCTATCCTAACACAAGGACACTTATTCAATCATGTTCATTGTTGTTTTATTATAATAGTCAGAAACTGGAAATGACCTAGATGTCCCTCAACAAAAGAATGGATAAAGAAAATGTGGTACATTTACATGATGGAGAACTACTCAGCTGTTAAAAAAATGACATCATGAAATTTACAGGCAATGGATGGAACTTGAAAAAAAAATCACTCTGAGTGAGATAACCCAGAAAGATAAATATGATATGTATTCACTTATAAGTGGATATTAGCCATTAAGTAAATGATAACCAAGTCACAATCTGTAGACCCAGAGATGTTGAATAAAGGGAAGGGGGGGGGGGGGGGGAACGACAGGAAAGGGAAGAGTGTCAGCTGCTGGGAGAGATGGGTTGGAAAAGTTGACTGGAACATGCGGGGTGGTATGGAAACCTAACACAGTGGAAAATTCCTGAAATCTATGAAGGTGAGCCTAATGAGGATCCCCCTTAGAAATGGGGGACACTGAGTCTCACTGGCCATCTCTTGTTGCCAGGAGAGGCTTCCAGTGGTAGGACTAGGGTGCATTTAATTGAGTTGTTGGCCAAGGGGAGTTGTCCCATGGAAATCCCTGAACAACCCAGGGTGTTGCTAAGACTAAAGGCTGCTCTCTCCAAACTGACAGCAAGGCCTCATGGCTGAGAACAACATCCACACACTCACTGAATATGGATAAGTACAGTTAATGCCTTCGCCCCTTATGTCCTAGTCTCTTTGGTGTGGGAAGGTCCTCTGCAGGCTACTGAAAGAGGAATGTAACACTAACCCACCCACAAAACCTTTGACCTGCAATCTGTCCTGCCTGCAAAATATGCAAGGGCAATGGTGGCACAGACTGTTTGGAAGTAGCCAACCAATGTCTGATTTGACTTAAGGCCCACCCATGAGAAGGAACTCACACCCTACGCTGCTTGGGTAACTGAGACTAGACAGCCCAGAGACCTATGGTCTCTAACAAACACTACTTATCTTAAAGCAAGCAAACAAACAAAACCCAAAAACCAACAACAACAAAAACCAATGCCTTATCCAGTCATCATCAGAGAGGTGGCTTCCTCCAGGAGCAGATGAAAACAGATGCAGAGATCCACGGCCAGACATTACCCAAAGAGAGAATCTAAATTGGAAGTTTCCATCAAATCCCTCTCCTCGGACAATCCCAAGGAAGAGGAGGCAGATTCTAGGAGTCAGAGAGAATGGAGGACACCAGGAGAACAAAGCCCTCAAAATAACTAAGCAAGGTGTATATGAACTCACAGAGACTAAAGCAGCAAGCACGGGGTCTACATCAGCTCCTCTGTGGATATGTTATACCTATTTCTTAGTATTTTTTTATGGGATTCCTGGCTGTGAGAATGAGTGAGTTTCTGACTCTTGTGCCTGCTCTTGGAACTCTTTTCTTCCCGTTGGGTTGCTATGTCCAACTTTGATATGATATCTTTTGCTTCATCTTAATTTATTTTGTCATGTTTGGTTGTTTTCTCTTAGAAACCTGTTCTTTTTTAATGAGAGACAGAAAGAGTGGTTTGGGAGGGAGAAGAGGTGGGGAGGAACTGGGAAGAGTAGAAGGAGGAGAAACTATTATCAGGATATACTGTGTAAGAAAAGAATCTATTTTCAATAAAAGGGAAAATAGAAAGGAGACAAAAGTTAAAAATATGCTCTAATTTATTAACACAGTTCTAAATTTAAATTTCTTTAGGACATTTATACTCAAGAGAATTCTCCAAACAAATAGGTCGGCAGCCACATCTACTGGTAGGAGCAGTAAAGAGAATTTGTGTCCTGTGGTTGCCCTGAATCCCTGAGAGCCTTCCCCAAAGACCACATGGAGCCCTTAGCAGTGAGCAGAGATCACCTTAAGGATTGAAGAGAACCGAGTGATTAATTACAGTGTCTTCCTATGGCAGGAAAGAGTTTAGGGTTGGAAAGGATCACTTACAAGCAAAGGCCAAAACAACCATCTCATCAGTTTGTCAAGTCTGCACATATACAGAGCTATGAAAAATAAAATAATGGAGAATTCAAATCCAGTGATAACGATGTATGGTTCAGGGGCTTGTGCGATGATGAAAAAGGTCATAGATGCCACAGTTACTACCTAGAAGGAGAAAACAATGATTTAGTCATTGGCCATACGCGCTTAAGCTATAGGAACAATGGGTTTACTTATGGTGGGGTGTATGTATGCTGCGTACTACTGGTGATCGACTACAGGGTCTCATGGATGTGAGCGCTGAACCACTGAATTACATACACCTGTAACCCCAAAATGATGTCTAAAAACAACTACGTAAGATTTCTGTAAGACACCGTGGGCATGAGAGATAGGACTACACATGTGGGCATTGACTTCAGTTTGTGTTTTAGAGGAGTAAGTGCTTCTCCGGTCATTTCCCACACATGTCGGGATTTTTTTTACCCCCAAATATCTCCTCTGCCAGCTCTTTCCTATAAGCACACCTAAGTTGTCTTCTCTTAGACACCCCTCCCCAAGTCTTTTCTTTTCTTTTCTTTTCTTTTTTTTTTTTTTTTTTGGTTTTTCGAGACAGGGTTTCTCTGAGGCTTTGGAGCCTGTCCTG
>NC_022011.1:6293553-6322468 GCF_000317375.1 Microtus ochrogaster
GCTCTGTAGACCAGGCTGGTCTCGAACTCACAGAGATCCGCCTGCCTCTGCCTCCCGAGTGCTGGGATTAAAGGCGTGCACCACCATCGCCCGGTCTCCCCAAGTCTTTTCCTCTCATCTTCTCCAGAAAAACCCTGTTCTGTCCCCCGCCCCACGCTCCTTGCTACAGCTACATCTGGCTGCTTAGAATTCTTCATCACTCATTGCCTCATCATTCCTTAACTATTAGTAATTTGCAATCTGCTGTTAAACTTGAGCTGAACGTTGCCATGAGGGTAAAGGTGAAGGGGAGGCGAATGCAGGAGGTGGAGGAGGTGGGTTTAAACATACTGCCAGAAGAAACAAAAATCTGATGTTTAAGACTTACTACTTAATGTACAATGCACATTTTTATATAATTCCTCTTACTAAACACAAAGCCATTAGAATTAAGGGACAGCTAAAGACTAGAAACAACCTCAGTGATGCCAATTAGTGACTGGATAAAGAACACATGATCAGTGCTGGGATACAGCTCAATGAGAGGTATGAGGTCACTAACCTAGCATATGTGAAGGCCTCTGTTAATCTCCAGAATCACACACACACAGACACACAGACACAGACACAGACACACACACGGGGTGTAGGGGGAGAGACAAGTCTACCTGTCCACACAATGGAGTATTAGCAGCAAAAAGGAAGTATTGATACGGATATACTATTGACATATGATATGGAAGAATCTCAAAATAATTATGATGAATGAAAGACAGATAAGACGAGAATACACTATGTCATTTATATAAAATTCTAGGAAACGAAAGCTTATCTGCAATTATAGCAAAAGTTGCAGTTACAGTAAGCAGATGAGTCAATCCCAGGAGGAGAGTAGGCAGGAAGGAGCGGCTACCAGAGCCACAAGAAGCACATCAGTGGTCTAGGTATTAATATGTGCCGCTTAACCAGACATACTCGGAGAAGTGCACAATTGAGTCATTTCCTTGAGCAAGTTGCCATAGAAACACAGATCCTAAGGTGGCTCTGACAGCATCAGGTGACACAACCCCACAGGACCACTGCTGTCCCAGCAATCAACCCAGCTACGAATGCGTGCCATGTGTGGCTGTACTAAATATCCTGACTGTGGTGACCGTTTCATGGGCCCGTGTCAAAACTGATCACATGACATGTCCCATGCAAATGCACGTGGCTTTTCCATCAGCTATTATAACACAGAGAGGCATCTAAAATGTAAATTTGTTCATACACTTCCTCATTTATTTAAAAATCCTTCAAGGCTACAGTCTCCACGGTTGAGCCTCCCTTTCACCATGTGTTCAAGATCTAGTCAAGATCTAGGAGTCCAAGATCTGGTAACGCTGTGGTGCTCCACTGGACTCCTCCCTTTCTCTTACCCCACATCTGGACCAGTAGCAAATCTTAAGCACAGACTCCCAAATCCTTTTTTTTTTTTTTGGTTGGGTGGGTGGTGACAACAGGGTTTGATCATGTCACCCTGACTCGTCTAGAATTCACTCTGTAGACCAGGCTGGCCTCAAACTCACAAGGATCTGCCTGCTTCTGCCTCCAACACACTGAGATTAAAGGTGTGTATAAAAGGTATACACAAAACATAAATGAATTCTGCAGTTAGATTTAGGCTCCATCTCTAAGATATCTCATTACATATACATAGACATAGGTATTACGAAATCCAAGACAGTTCTTGTTACAGGACAGTTGATCACACTGTGAACCCCGAGACTGTGCTAATTAGATAAAATCAACCTTGGGTCAAGGGGTAGAACCAGCAACGGGTTGACAGGAAATAGCCATAGGGAGCTAGAGAGAGTCAGAAAAAGGATAGAGAAGCAGACAGGAAGTAGCAAGGAGGGACTTTTGAGCCTGGCAGCCTTTTGGGTGGAAGGGAAGCTCTCTTGCTGGGCTTCTGGCTAAGGAGGAAGGCCTGCTGGTTACTTCCTGGCCTCTCTGAGCTAGCAGGTTTTCACCCCAGTATCTGACACCCGAATCTTTAGTGGTAAGATAGAATACTTGTTGTACAGCACTTATATTTAAGCAAACAAAAACCAAAGCTGGACATGGTAGAACACACCTAGAATCTGTCTGAAATTCTAGCACTGGGGAGGTGGAGACTCTGGTGCTTGCGGGTCAGCCAGCCTAACCTGATTGGCAAACCTGAGGTCAATGAAGAGACCCTGTCTCAAAAGCCAAGGTGGGCGGCTCCTGAAGACGACCACCAGAAGCTGACCTTTTGGTGACTAGATACCAAAGTTTTATGATTCAGGACTTTTATCTTGGTGACTAAATGAAAGAATTCTCTGAGTTAGGAATCCACTTTTGTCTTGGTTCCTCTTTGTTCCAGCTAATCGTCCAGAAGCTGGAACACACTGCTTAACTATTTACTTATGGGCTGGAGAGACGGCTCAGCGGTTTAAAGGCTAGACTCACAACCAAAAAATATAAACATTTATTTATGTTTAGGCCTCATGTGTGCGCAGTGTCCAGGGAGGCCAGAAGAGGGCAGCACAGGCCCTGGAGCTGGAGTTACAGGTAGCTGTGGGACACTCAACATGAGTACCAGCACTGAACCCCACTTCTCTGTAAGAGCAGTTTCTTCCTGTAAGCTCAGAGCCATCTCTCCAGCCCCTCACATTGTATCTAGACATAATAGAGGGGGCTGGAGAGATGGCTCAGTGGTTAAGAGCACATCCTGTTCTGGCAGAGGACTTGGATATGCTTTCCAGCACCTATGTGCAGGTTCACAATCATCCATAGCTCCAGGGCCAGGAGATCCGACACCCCCTTCTGCCTCCCGAAGGCACCAAGCACTCACGTGGTACACATAAATACACACACACACACACACACACACACACACACACAGACACTGTTAAAGAAGAAGTAATAGCATATGGGAGTGCCCTCAACTCCAGCATTTGATAGATGCACAGACCCTATCAAAAATAAAAGAGAACAACACAAAAGAAAGAATATCCAACTTAACCCCCCCAACACACACACACACACACACACACACACACACACACACACACACACACAAAGCCATCTTTCTCTTCTAGAAAGAGTGTTCTAGAACTTATGGAACCTAATGTCAAACTCCAGGTTGTCAGTCACTTTCTCAGTTAAAGAAACCAGATGTTGCCTCTCCCTTGGCACCCGAGGTACTTTTCTACATATCTCTTGTGAATCATAGCTTGTAGCGATTTCTTAAAGTCACAGATTTCTGGCACGGGAAGATTTCAAATGGAATTTAGTTTATTCGTTCACCTCAAGTTTAAATCTCCTTTGTACAAGCCTTACCAGTGCCTATCTGTGCGGTCTGTTGCCTGGGAAACACTGCCTTCTCTGGTGGTCATTTAGTTTTGGCATGCTTTTTTTTAAAAAAAATATAAAACTCTTCTTCCTGTTATGTGGAAATGTTCCCCTTGTAATCTTTAACTATGTCATGTCAACTCTTCAAATTTTAAACGGAGCCGGGCGATGGTGGCGCACGCCTTTAATCCCAGCACTCGGGAGGCAGAGGCAGGTGGATCTCTGTGAGTTCGAGGCCAGCCTGGTCTACAGGTTCCATGACAGGCTCCAAAGCCACAGAAAAACCCTGTCTCGAAAAAAAAAAAAAAAAAAAAAAAAAAAAAAAATTTAAACGGTTTCTTTTCCCCTTCCCCCTCAGTTTTCTTTACATTCCTTCAACTATGGTAGTTTGTGAATGAAAATGAGGACATGGCCCCTCCTAGATATGATTCAGGAGAAGGATTTTATTGTAGCTCTTAGGGCAAGTACAGTCAGAGGCATCTGGACGAGACTAGACTGAAGGAATCATGAGAAGCGGGGGTGGGGAGCGAGAGAGGAAGAGAGCGGGTTGGAATGGCTGTTTATATAGAAAGGAGAAGGTAGGGGGTGGGATGGAAGGGAAGTCCGGCCCCTGGGCTGAACAGGTTTAGGGGAGGGGACCCGGGGAGAAGTGCCGGGAGGAAGTAAGGAGTGAACCCTGTCCCGACAGTTTGTACTTCTCTCATCTTTCTCCAAAGCTCTGTCCAGAACTGACCGCAACTCCCCGTTAGGTCTGGAGCCCTAATAAGGACAGAGGAATCTTTGCCCTTGCTCCGGGTTGAACCAGTTCTGAGCTGGGCAACACCTAAAGTCCGACTTACAGTTAAAGATCGTCAACCTTTTTGTTTTATTTTTATTATTATTATTTTAATCTTGTTGGGTTGTGAGTGGTGAGACCGAAGCTGCCTTGTCTGATAAGCTACCGCCAAGTTTGTGTGTACAAATGCGGGGTATTCAGGTAGATCTATGGGTGTGTTCCTACACCATCGGAAGAGGAAGTCACTCTACCCCATGGTTCTTCTCCCAGCGTGTAGAGCAACAGAGCGATGCTTTGCAACTGGAAAGGCGTGGCTGGAAACAAGGTGACCGCGCAAATGCTGCCCCAGACTTCCTAACCCAGTCTTCGCCACTCCGGAGTAACCTACCCACTGCCCTGCGTTCCCGCCCTGGTCCTCACCATCCGCAGCATCTTCACAAGGCCTTTCACGCTCAAGCAGAAGGACCGTTCCACGTCCTGCTCTTTAGACTCCATCTCTCCCACAGATCCAACAGTCACGCTTCTCTTTCAAGCCTTCTCAGTTAATTGCTCTCTCCAGGACTCGCGCCACATTCTTAACTGCCGCGGCGGAGCCAGCAGTACCTCTCTCTGTTGCAAGCCCCGGCGCCGCGCGTGCGCACTAGTGCAGGCCTCCGGCTCTTGCTCCGCCCGTCTCTAAACTCCGGAGCTCAGACGTGGAGCACGCAGGTGTGTACCTTCTCACCCGGGCCAGCGCCACCACTGCTCTCTGTCCAGGAGCTTCTTTTGTGGAGAAGCACTGTTGGAGTAAGAGGAGGAAGACCCAAGAATGGTAGCCCCACCTCCTTGTCCTTTGAACATCTCAAATGTCACCTCTTAGGGTTTCCCTTGGCCACCTTGTCTAGCGCAACCAGTCATTCCTCTGCATTTTTTTTTGGTAGCTTGGCTAGATTACAAGCATATCCCGCCGGAAAATGTTGATTCACTGTTAATAAGTTAGATTTAGGAGAAAGAGGTTCCGGTGTTCTATTAGACTATGGGTAACCAGAATGTATTGCTTTATTTAAAATTAAAAGCTACAAGAAAGAAATTTGAAATTTTTCAGCACGAATTATTCCAAAAAGACATGGAGTTACCTTTATATGAACTTTACACAACATGCTCAAGTAACGAAACACCACATGGTACCTTGTAAATATGTATCAGTTAAAATAAAAATATAGATTCTACAAAGCAAGGGTCTGTCTGCTTCTTTTTCTGCAGAGTTCCCAGTTTGCTCCCCCTCCCCCGCCCCCCCCCCTGCATCAATAGCTATAGACTACTATGTAGCCTGAACTTAAGGTCCGATCCTCCTAGACTGGCGTTGCTCTAGAGATGCAAGTACATCTCTGGAGTACCTTTGTATCCTGCTGCTGTTTGTTGCCCCCCAGTTAGAACAGCCTTCTAGCTAAGGAGCTCCAGCGCAGCCAGGATGACACCATGCTGGATCATTTTTCAGATGCAGGAAGTATGTGTCACTTATGTGGTTTGTCTTGTATAATTGCTGTGATAAAACAAACACTGACCATCGGGGAAGAAAGGGTTATTGGACTTATAGCCTACAGCCTATCACCAAGGGAAGACAGCAGGATTGCAAGGCTGGAATCTGGAGGCAGAAACTGAAGCAGACACCAGTGACACAGGAACTAAATATGTTTACTGGCTTCCTCTTCCGCAAACACCTCAGGCCCAGCTGCCCGGGGACAGCACGACTCACAGTGGGCAACCCCTCCTTCATCAATTAGCAACAAGAAGATGCCCCACAGACGCCCACAGGCCAGCTGATGCAGTCAGTTTCTCAATCGGGGCTCCCTCTTCCCTAAGAGTTTCTAGTTTGTGTTGAGTTGATAAGAATGAACCAGCACGCCACCCCAGTCCATTTTCCCTCACTGGACCCTGCCCAACTAAGACCAGTTCATTCCGCTGAATCTGCTCAGCAGTTACCAACAACCTCACCCCAACCCGCTCACACACACACACACACACACACACACACACACACACACACACACGCTGACTTTGATTTTCAAGATTCTAGTTGCCTTTGCTAGGTGCCTAGCAAGTAAACAGGAAGTCTAGTTAGGGTGATGGCTTCTGGGGACAGATCTAAAGAGTAAGGCAAAAATTGAAACTGTCGTCCAAGATGACAACATCCTGCAACCTGGAAGAAGTGGGAAGCTTCTTTACCCACACATTGTAACTGTCACATACAAGGTGGCGACAGCGGGGCCTATTGGTCGGGGACAGATGCAAGGGGCACCTAATTATGGCTTATTTTTGCTACAAGTGAGGGTTATCTCATGCTTTCTTCTTATCCTTTTGTGTCCATTCAGTGGAGATATTGACTGTGTCTTCCCCAGGGGTCAACATTATAGTCCCAATGTTGGCAAGGTCAACGACTGTGAGCTTGGGAAACAGTGGCTTACATCCCAGTTCTCCTTACGTTCTTCACTCTGCTTTTTTATTTATTTTATTTATTTTTTTATTTTTTGTGATGAAGGGGATTAAACCTAGGGTCCTTTGAAGTAAGCCCAATTCTTTGAGGACGCGCTTGGGAAATGGGAATGACAACTTCTTCCTGCAGAATTCTTAGAAGGAAAATACAGGACAACCCTAGTAGGCGCGTGCCAGGTGTGGATGGAGCAGGCAATCAATGAAATAATCTGAGATGCTAATGAATCAATCAGCCCTTGGCGTTATTATCCATCCATTCTCTAATTCTAGTTAGGTAAGGGGTGTATTCTACCGGCTGTAAACTGTGTAATCTTCACTTTGAATCTCTCCCGTCTCACCTAGTAGGAGAAATAGGCAAGGACCCTTTAAGGGGCGGGCTGGGAAAGGAGTGGGGCGGGGCTCTAATGCGCACCGGAAGGAAGTCGGGCTAGCACATCAACAAGGGGCTATGCTGCTACGGCCCCTACGTGCCTGGGCTGCCCGGTCGCTGCGCAGCGCAAGTCCCGGAAGCCCCGGGAACCTCGTTTCGGGCACCGGGTCGCTGTGGGCACCTCACCGCGCCTGGCCTCCGGGTAACTAGTAGTTTTGTGCCGCCTCGTAGATGCCACGCTGGTTCCCTCCCCCTCCCCGGCAAGTCCCCGGACTTCCCCGGTGCCCTAAGGAACTGTGAGGACCCGCACTTGGGGCTCCAGCGCGGCTTCTCGTCCGGCCGGTTTCCTGGTCAGATTTTTTAGGCCTTGGGAGGAGATGGGGCGGAGCTGCCTTTAACCAGCTCTCTGTGGTTGCAGGTGCCTGCCGACCTAGAGGGCGGGTTCAGGCTTCTGACTTTCTCCCACTCTTGCTGGCAGTGGGGCTCTTCCTCTTCCGAAATGGAGCATTGGCCTCAGGCTGCTGCCCTAGAGTTGGCAGTGTCGCCAGCCTTGGCCTAGAGAACAGACAGCCTGGGTCCCAGTCTTGAACCTAAGCTCACCGGCCGCGCTTCGGAATCTCTTGAGTGTAGGTTATTCCTTGTGTCCAGTGTGGAGATCCTAGGCACAGGATACAGGGGAAAACGGAAAGTAGAATATACCAAGCGAAGGAAAATACGCAAGCCCAAATAGTGCACGCTGTCACATACAAGACCCAACCATAGAGGATCCCGAGAATGGTAAACATTTTTTTTTTTTTTTTTTTTTTTTTGGTTTTTCGAGACAGGGTTTCTCTGTGGCTTTGGAGCCTGTCCTGGAACTAGCTCTTGTAGACCAGGCTGGCCCCGAACTCACAGAGATCCGCCTGCCTCTGCCTCCCGAGTGCTGGGATTAAAGGCGTGCGCCACCATCGCCCGGCTGGTAAACATTTTTTTAAGTCGAGAAGAAGCAAATTTAAACATGACTGTGGTTATTTATCAGATTAGCACTGAGAAGAGTGAATAATTGAAACATGGATTTCCTTTCTTTTTTTAGATAAAGATAGAGAAAATGATAAAGAGAAAAAAGCACTGGTAAGTTTCTCTTTGCATGCCTTCTCCAGTGTAGAAGAATGTCTTCATCTTTTGAGCCGGAGAGGGAAGCATTGTGTGCCCACAGTGAAGAAACAAGTACGAGACGCTATCCATCTCTAAAAAAGCGAGGATGAGAGTAGGGGCGGATTTCAGTTAGTAGCATGTGCTTAGCGAGCAGGAGGTAAATTCCCTTCTCAGCACCAGACTGAGACGTGGGATAGGTGCGCATCCTTGTCAGGTGTGGCTGGAGACTGGACTGGGCCCCTGGAGGGCAGTGAGTTGTGGCACGGGCACAGACTTTGTTGCCTGTGTACTTTGACAGCACGCCCTTCTATTTTTTTGTAATCCTGTTCCTTTCTTTCCTACCCTCCCTTGTGAGCTTGGGACTAGGTTTGGCTTATGAATTGCTAGACACATAGTAGGCCTTCAGAAAGCTGGTGAAAGACTCATGTGGGAAACAGGCTAAAAGGAAATGGTGTTTGTATCTTTGCATTGAAATGATGGGTGATATTTTCTATGTGATCTGCTGGAGCCAACACCACTTGGTCTGTATCACTGGGAGTGCCAGGCTGAGCGTTAGAATTGTTGGGCATGCCTCTCTAGGTGGCAGCCATCATGCCTAGGGTGTAGGCTCAGTCTGGTTTCCCTTATTGAACCCCTTTTGTGAGTTTCAGTTTTCTGTTCTGTGAAAAACGTTTGGATCCCCTTCCCAGTTTCTGGGGAGCTTAAACATAGTGGCAGAGGCTGCACACCTGTGGTAAAAGTCTCTGCTCCTATTTTTTCCTTCTCTCCTTTGCTGATACCATTCGGTGATTGAGAGCGGCTTCTCCGTACACGTCAGCGAGTTGGATCCGAGACAGCATACACATGCTTCTCAACCTCAGAGCCATTGATAAAACTCGGGTTACAGAGTCATTTTTGTGGCTGACATATGGCAATCTGAAGGGTGGAACTAGGGAAGGGCTCAGGACTGGACTGGGCAGACAAGCTGTGTGTGGGCTCAGGTGATATCAGGGGAGGGGAGGTGGGATCGGGCTGAGGATGTAGTTCAGTGGTAGACAGCTTGATCGGCATGTTTGAGGCTCTGCGGCTGATTCCCAGCTTGTTAACAAAAAGAGAGGGACTGGCTCTGGTGTGGACGGATCGCCTGGGTTTTCAGTAGAGGGCAGGATGGGGGATGCTTTTTCTGTAACCGCTGAGTGGGACCTTGGGGGATTCCTAGACTGGACCAAGTGGGCTGTTTACCCTAACCTAGTGGTTCCCTCCTGTTCCTCGGGGCGCTTGATTTCTATCCCTAATACACATCCCGTCTTCTGCAGGTTTGTGTGGAGGGCAATATTGCAAGTGGGAAGACGACATGCCTGGAGTTCTTCTCCAATACAGCAGACGTCGAGGTACGGCACCCACACTGGGCTTGAAGAAACCTGAAATGCCTCAGTGGGATAGGTCATGCAGGGCACAGGCACAGATAGCCCCGTCAAACAGAAGGATGCTGCCAGCCGCCAGTGCAGTCCACATGTCTGAGCTAGCGTTTTTTAAAAAGCCTCGTGGAGTGGAGCAAAAAGAGCACTCTGAGACACCCCAGATATTAGTGTGTCAACAGGAAGTCGTGTTAACGTGATAAATGAACTGCTTACATTGTATGTTTCATACTAAGTCCTTGGGATTGGGGCATTTATTTATCACGGCATTCTCAATTTGGACCTCAGATAGTTCTCAAGTCATGATTTGTCAACCTCGGATTTTATTTATTTATTTGTTTTCCTATACAGTGCTGCCAAAGCAGAATACATTCAGTAGACGCTGTACTGTGATACCCAGTAGATTAGTATAGTTAATGCATTTTCAGCCTGCTCTGTTTTCAGGTGAGGACATAGCCCCACTGTGAGTAGAGGAACATCTGTGGCTGAACTTCAAAGTCCTAATGTGTATCTGTGACGTCCCTGAACTCCCATGTCTAGGCCAGCTTCCCTGGTAGACAGCATTTGCACGAGCTGTTAGAACTCATTGCTGGGAAAATTGTGTGACTCCACTGGGCAAGGGTACTTGGGAGGTTGGCCAGTTTCCCCCGGGGATATTTCCTCGCTGCAGGTTTGGTGCCGAGTCCTCTCAGCTGTCAGTGTTGGATGATGTCTCTCATCAATCATCAGACCAGCACGTAGGGTTCACAGCCCTTGTCTTGAGTAGTGACCCTCTCAGTAGAACTTGTAAAGTGCTTATGTTCTCACTATCGACCTTGAGGCCAATTAACAACAGAAGCAGCAGCAAAAGCTAATCTCCATCCAGTGCACCATGTTAAGTGTTTATGGGATTGCATAATTGATTCCATGCTTATATGCATAACCTCTCTGAGGTCAGCATTGTTACCTCTGTTGAGAGGAGGAAAGCAAAGATAATCGGTGTTTAAAATTTATATGGGGTGATAGTTAATTTTAGGTAGCAGCCTGACTGAATTAAAGACGACAGCAGCCTCCTGCACTCAGATGTGGTTTCAGTTACCCAAGGTCAACTAGGATCTAAAAATATTAAATATAACATTCTAGATTTAAACGACTCATAAAATTTAAATTATGCGTTGTAGTTGGATGTGCCCAGTGAAACCTCATGCCGTCTTACTCTGTCCCGTGTGAATTGTCCCTGTGTCTAGCATAGGAGAAAGACGGCATGTACCAGGCTTGCTGTATGTGACGCTTCAGGCGTGCACTGGCGATCTTGTGCACACCTCCGTGAATCAGAAGGCTGGAGGACTACTGAAGCAGGTTTCTGCGTGCGTTTAGAGGGTGTTTCCAGGGGAGACTGATAGTCAATTGGTGGACTTTTAAGTAGGGAATCATGAGGACTTATAATTGGCTACAGGGCCTGGATAGAACAAAAAAGGAAAGAAAAGAATTTCCTTTCTCTTCTTCCTGCTGTGGGACATCAAAACTTCAGGCTTCCCAGCCTTGGGACTTTGGGACTTAGCCCCAGGTCCCAGGGTTTCAGCCTCATACCTAACATTACACCAATAACTTCCCTGGTTTTCAGGCTTTGGATCTAGACTGAGCTGTGCAGCTTGCATCCCTGGGATCCCAGCTTTAGACAACCTGTCACAAGGCAGAGTTCTTAGCCTCCAGAATTACATGAGCCAATTTTGCTAATGAATTTCTTGTATGTCAATTTCTACGTTTATGTAATTGGCTCTGTGCTGTAGAAAGCCCTGAGCCGTACAGTAGTGCATGTGGGGGCCAGGTTTCAGCTTAGGCTGTGAACTCCAGGGACACCACCCTTGTTTGTCTCCAAGCTGGGAAGAACTTGACTGACCTTGGTAAGCCCGCCCCACTGCAGTCTGAGCTGGTTCTCAGTTATTTACGGGTCACTTCTGGAAGTCACAGGAAGACCCCACCTAGAGGGAGCTGTGGCCTTTAGAGGCCTAGCTCATTTGGCCCCCCCTTGGCTCCCAGACAGTAGTGCCTGCCCGTCTGTCTGTCTTCTACACTTGGCATGCTGTTAGTGTGTGTTCTTTCCTCGCAGGTGTTAATGGAGCCTGTGCTCAAGTGGAGAAATGTCCGAGGCCACAATCCCCTGGTGAGTGCTTTGCTTCTTATGCAAACTGCCAGCTTCCCTGTGAGTACCTAGGAATGGCCGTAGTGGAACCTGAGTCCAAGCACACCCTCTCTTTGTCTCCGCTGTTAGCTGATTAGAAAGGAGAATAGCAAGTCAGAGATTTCTAAGGCCTGGGTAGGTGTGTACAAAACTAGGAATCCTGTCAGCTGTCTTTAACAATTCTGAGTGGCTCAGCTTTCCTTGAACCTAGTTCTAGGTCTTCGTGTTTCTAGATGAGCCTCTGATTTGGCTTTGGGCTTTATTATCTAGTAATGGATCTCTCGTTGTTTACCCTGAAGCTACCTATCTTCCCTCCCAAGGAGGGCCTGGGTGCCAGGGATGTGCTGTGCCTCTTCTCTCTCCTCCACCCAGAAAGCCCCGTGTGGCCTGCTTGAAAATGATAGACAGAAAGCAGACACTAGCAGAGGGGATGAAGAAAGGGGTCTTGGGTCTGGGCTCCATTGTCACGGCCACCCTCGTCCCGCAAGGATGACGCGACCACTCTTCTCACTGCAGTTTTATTCCAGGACTTTATTCACTTTCTCACTTTTCCTCTCTCTCCTTGACCTCTCTCACTCTTTCTTGATCTCTCTCCTTTTTCCTCTCTCTTTGACCTCTCTCAGCCCTTAAGCAGGCATGGGCTGCCAACCCCGAACTGCCAGGTGGGCACTGCCCATAGGCCCACGCATATGCAAGCAGCTGATAATCATTGCGTGATCATAGCATAGGTCAGACTTTAGCCATAGGAGTTGATTATACATCTCCATCAGGTGTGATACTACGCAGCTCTCTACACTCCATCCCATGTTCTAGGGTTCTAGGGGTGCTTAGTGTCTCACAGCTAAGACAACTGTAGTTTTAGCAGTGCCTTGCAGTCCTCAGACAGTGCCTCCTGGAGTTCCAGTTCCACAGCGGCAGCACCTGTGTCTACCGCGCTCGCTGCTGTTTGCTAGGATGCAGCCGCACTGCCCAGCCTTTTGTGTCTGCTCAGTCAGTCAGCGAGCGCTCATCACATACCTTCTACGTGGCAGACGCTGCTCTGCATACAAGGGCACTGAGCAATGTGAAGCCTCTGGCCCCCTGGCACTAATATCAGTGTGAGGACGGAGGAGACCATTAGATAAAGAATGGGATGGCTGAATGTGGGTGAATCGTCATCAGAGAGGCTTCACCCAGCAACGGATGGAAACAGATGCAGAGACCTACAGCCAAATCTTACGGGAAGGTCTGAGAATCCTGAGACAGGGGGAGGAAGGATGGTAAAGAGCCAGAGGGGTCTAGAACACCACGAGATTGCAAAAAACTTTTCAGAGAGAACCCACAGAATCAACTTCTTCATTTCATGCCTCGCACAGGGCTCTTCAGTCCAGGAGAGACATGTCTAGTATAGAAAGAGCTTGGGCAGATTTCCTCTAATTTTGTCCTTAGAGATTTGGTGACTGTTGAGTGATCAAAGGCTGATTTAGCTTTCCTTATGTGCCACATAAAGCTTAAGATGGGAGTCCAGAGGAAACATCTTTTTTGATGACTATATATCACACTGCAGAGGGAGGAGCAGAGTTTAGTGAGCCGACCGGAGACAAGTGTGTGTGTAGGTGACAGGATTGCCGGCTGCCACTGTTTTCTGTTTACGTAGGGTAGCAGGAGAACGCTTCTCGGTTAAGATAACATCTGGGCAGAGACCCACGCATGAGGGAGGGAGTCCTGCAGACATCAGGAGGAAGAGTAAAGAGGCAGGTTCAAAGGCCCTGCTTGGCATGTTTGCAGAACACCAAGGAGGCACATGTGGCTATAAGCTGATTGGCCAGAGGAAGAAGAGTAAGAGACAAGAGGATGGCAGCGGATTTCTAGGACCTGTGGACCAGGATGGGGGTTTGGATTTGATTTGAATTTTGAAGTCCCTAGAAGGTTTGGAGCCGAGGGAGACATTAACAAGCTCACTTTGACTGCTGGATGGAGAGCAGACCACAGGGAAACGCAAAGTCAACTCTATGAATATTTGAGTGCTTCTTCCTTGGGGAGCACAGCGTGGCCCTGCCTGGCTGCTGTGCACGGGGGGGGGGGGGGGGCTCCTAACTGTATTCACAAGTGTCTCTGTCACCCTAATCTGAGAGCCCTTCATCTGTCCTGATTCCACCTCTGGCCCTAGTTGCCCATGTAGGTTTCCTGAAATGGCTTTCAGTTACTGGTAGACCTGGGGCCTGCATTTGCCACTTGGATGCAAAGCGCCATGCCTTTTGTTCTGCAGAGCCTAATGTACCACAATGCCAGTCGGTGGGGCCTCACACTGCAGACCTACGTGCAGCTCACCATGCTGGACCAGCACACTCGTCCTCAGGTACAGACAGACCTAACTTCCAAACTTATCAAACAAAGCATCCTTCAAGTTCGGGATGTTGTCTGACAGGGAAGTCTCCCTACAAAATTTGTTGGGATTTCATGCTATACAGTCTTCTCTGACTACAGCCGGTCTCCTGATGCCTCCTGAGCTCGTGTTTTTGTAATCTGACCACCGATAGACTTAGCATCATCTAACCAGGGTGCAGCAGCACTGTCACCTGGGGATTTGCACATTTCCTAGCCCCTCTCCAGATCTACTGAGTCAGAAAATCTAGGGCTGAGGTCTCGCAATTTGTGCTTTATCCAGCTGTCCAGGACTCCTGAATGCATGTTTTGTTGACTTGTGTGAGAACTGTTGACCAGACCGCCGTGGAGTCTGGCTTTCACATTCTTGAAAGAACCTGGTTCACCTTGGGTCACGGATGGCCAGCTCTGTTCAGCCAGGTGTTGAGGCAGGAGAGGACATACAGGGCTGCTGAGGCCCTTGTGTCGGCAGGAGCAGAGTGTCCTAGGAGATGAGGTGTAAGGGGGCCATGAGTGACACCTGTGTGTCGGCAGGAGCAGAGTGTCCTAGGAGATGAGGTGTCAGGGGGCCATGAGTGACACCTGTGGGCAAAGCTTTATGCACAGCCAGAGCCTTTCCATGTAGGATACAAGACATTGGCATCATCATTAGGCTGAGCGGTTGGAGCCAAGACTGGTTACCATTCTTCTGTTGATACCAGTCTTTTCAAATTGACAGATGTAAATGAGTTTCTCCTTCCCCAGATGTTTCCTTCAGTGATAGAGAGCAGAACACCTACAGTTAGCATCGTTCCCCCCTGGTTTGCTCTGCCTTGCCTAAGTGGGCACTCTGAGTTATAGCTAATGGTGTGAATATCATGGGATACAGCTGACACCTGCCAAGGAGGCAGAGACAGAGCTGATTGGACTGAGCAGGAGAGAGGGAGGCTGAAGAGGGAGCCAGAAAAAACAGGCAAAGAACGGTAGGAGCAGCATGTAGCGAAAGGACAGAAGGAACGACGGATGCACAGATCCTGGGTGGCAGACAGGTGGGCAGAGAGTGGGCCATAGGTTTGAATACCTGTGCTGCTGTGGGCCACACTGTGTCTGTCCACAGGTGTCAGGGTAGAAGTCTGTCCTGCTTCCCAAAGGGCGTTGTAGCTGAAGGGAAGAGTGATCCATGAAGGGTGTGAGCAACTTGCAGAAAGGTGATGTCATCCTCTTCCCTGCTGGGCAGAGAACTGCCCAGTTTCAGCAGGCAGAGTCTCCAGAATGCCATCCCCAACCCTAGCCTTCTGGGGTTGCCTCAGACACTCTGGTCCTCAAGTGGGCTCACCAGGCTGCGTCAATCAGATAGTACTTGACAGCTTTGCTAGCACGTTCTGTATCCTAGCTGAGTCTCCCCCCCCTGTGACAGAGGTGCAGCAGTGCTGCTGGCAGCACCCCTCCCCCTCACTGCCACTTTTGCTGTCCTTTGTCTTCTAAACTTCAGCATGGGTCAGGTCAGGGTGGAGGGAAACACATTGAGCCTCATGGCAGACGATGTCTTCTGCCATCCTGTTGTCCTCTCCTCACAGCCTGATGGTCAGCAAAGATGGGAGGGACACAGGCGAGGGCAAGAGGGGTGGGGCACGGTTTCAGGGCTTCCTGTAGCCTCCTCTGCTTCACCTGAGAGTAAATAACTTTTTCCATTCCTTTAGATGTCGCCTGTACGGTTGATGGAAAGGTCAATTTACAGCGCAAGATACATTTTTGTAGAAAACCTGTATAGAAGGTACTGTAGTTTATATAGTCCATCATTATGAAACCTCTGATTGTGTGTGTGTGTGTAGGCCAAAGGCCAACCTTGGGTGTTGGTCCTCAGGAACTATCTATATTGCTTTATATTTTTTTTTAGATTTGTGTAATTCTATGAGTGTATGATTGTTTTTTTGCTTACATGTATGTATATGAACCATGTGTGTGCCTAGTGTTCACAGAGGTCAGGAAAGGGTGTTGGGCCCCCTGGAACTGAGGTTACAGATAGTTGTGAGCCACCATTTGGGTGCTGGGAAACAACCGGGTCCTTTGCAGTAGCAATAGATGTTCTCAGTCATTGAGCCATCTCTCTAGTCTTCTGCCTTGCTTTTTGAGACAGGGTTGCTCACTGGCTTGGTTATTACTGAGTAGGCTAGGCTGGCTGGCCAGCATACCCCGGGGATCTGCCTGTTTCTACTTCCCAGTGCTGGGTTGGCAAGCAGATACCATCATGCCTGAGCTTTTTACATGGGATCTGGGAGCTGAACTCGGGTCCCTCATGCTTAGACAGACACTTTACCAGCAGAGCTATCTCCCTGGCCTTATATATAACACTGATGTTGCAGTTTGCCTATTCACTTGATATGGAGTACCGACAGTACTGATGAGTTCTGTTGCTTTACAATATTATATAACAAATAACCACAAAACCCAGTAGTGATAGCCACCTTCCTTTATTGCCAGATCACTTGGGAGGTCCTTCAGGTGGCTCCTTTATCTTGGCTGAGCTTAGCAAAATGCCTGGGAATGGGCTAGACTAGAATGGGCTTGGCTAGGGTAAACAGGGCAGCACATTTCTCTTCCTCTTGCCTGTCATCCCCTTTGGGACCAGAAACAAGCATGGGCTTTTTCATCTCCCGTGGTACGTAGAGCAAAAGTGCCAGTGGAAATACACCAGCACGTGCACAACTGCTCCGCCCTTGCTGATACTCCACGGTCCTATGCTCACAGGAGCCCATGGCAGGTCCCTAGGCGAGAGGGCACAGTGCAAGGCTATTGGGAGGATGAAGATTTGGGATGACTGGAGTATCAGCCTGCCCAGGGTTTATGCAGTTTGTGACTTTTCACTCAGAGCTGGCTTCTGTCCTCATGGGCGCAGTCCTTAGATAGTTGGAAGGCTTCTAGGGACCGTCCAGTGCTTTGGCCTCAAGTGTCTGCGTTTCTATGCTTAGGGTACTGATGATTTGAGGGGTCTTGGAGGAAATGGTTTGCAGACTAGAGTCTGAAGTTTCAGCCCCTCCTGAGCTCTTTCCTGTATAGCCGCGTGCCTGGTTCTCTGTCCTTACCAGTGCTCCATTCTAACCACCTCTTCCTGCTCTGGGCTCCCAGTGCTGCGGACGCCTCCTGAGAGCTGGTCCTGGTACTCCCCAGAGTCCTCCCTCCCATCCGCCCCAGCCCTTCCTGACCATCTCTCTCTTTTTAAAACTATTTATTTATTTTTATTTTTTATGTGTGTCTATCTGGTGCCCACAGAGGTCAGAACAAGGCATTGGATCCCCTTGGACTAGAGCTGTGAACAGCTGTGAGCCTCCATGTGGGTATTGGGAATCAAAACCTGTTTTCTGCAAGAACATCTGCTCCTAATTGCTGAACCATCTCTCCAGCTCCCTGATCTTGTATAAATGGGTAGAGGCTCCTTGGTTTTGCTTTTTGTGTAGTGCTATGGATCAAACCCAGGTTGTTGTATAAACCAGACAAATACTTTACCACTAAGCTACACAGCCCTTTCTCCCCTTGCTACTTTTAATGATTTCCTTTGTAGTATTTAAGACATTTGTTTGCATTGTTAACATTTGTCTAATTTTAATATATAAAAGTGGCAGTTTCATGTGGTTCAACTTAACATGATGGTTTCATTGCTGTTACTTGTCCCCAGATGGGTCTTATGCTTTTTGAGGGCAGACACAGTCTGTTCTTTACTGCCCTAATCTAAACAAGTCGAGAGGGCCTTGCTTACTGCTTGTTCACTCTTGGTAGATGGTTATGGTCTCTAGCCAACTTGTTCCTTAGTGCCTGCCCTCTTTCATACACATATTTTTCAGGGAGCAGTGCTGCTGGTCCTGAGCTCCCATGTATTGTGTGGTTGAGTCTGCTGTTCCTCTCCATCTCTTCCTGGGCATCCCACTGACACACAAGTCTTCTTAGTCCTGCTGGGCCGGGCCTGGGAATCTCTGGATTTGTCAGCCACCTTCTGGTCGAGGAGCATGATGTAAGGAATGAGGTCCAGCAAATGTTAGCCACTACGTATTGAAGGAGTCCACCATTCCTATGTCTTGGCCCTTTCTCTGGGGAGTAGACCTTCTGTTATGGAAAAAAAGATTGAGTTCTTAGAGTTGTCCTTAGGACTAAGGGTTTATGGTGCAAGATTTCCTCTTTCCTGCACATGCTGCCTCTGGTTTGTTGGTTGGGGTTTTGCACTATCTTTGTTGTAAAGGTTCCTAGGTTTATTTCCAAGCAGAAAGTGGGGCAGCTGTCAGCCAAAGGCTTTCTGTTTTGATGGAGAAAAGTTTTGTTGCAAGGAGGCCACTTATTCATCTTGGCTGCCCGGCTCCAAACTAACCACACAGAAACTGTATTAATTAAAACACTGCTTGGCCCATTAGCTCTAACTTCTTATTGGCTAACTTTTACATCTTAATTTAACCCATTTTCATTAATCTGTGCATCACCACAAGGTCGTGGCTACCAGCAAAGTTCCAGCACATCTGTCTCCAGTGGCTTCATGACTTCTCCCTGACTCTGCCCTTCTCTTTCCCAGCATTCAGCTTAGTCTTCCCTGCCTACACAAACTCTGCCCTGTCAACAGGCCCAAAGCAGCTTCTTTATTCATTAACCAATAAAAGCAACACATAGACAGAAGACCTCCCACACCAATGTTTTTTGGACCAGGGCTACAGAGAACCAATGGGAGAAAGAAGGGAATTTGGGGTTCCTGTAAGATCACTCTTCTTGCAATTCCAACATGCCCAGTGTACTGGGTTGTCATAGTGGGGTGCTATTGAGAGAGGAGATTGTTTAGGGCTTTCTGCCCTTCGCCCCATCTCATCCTGCTGTATGAGAAGTAGTCACTGAAGGCAGAAGGTGCTGAAAAACCAAACAAAGATGCAGATAGATCCAGATTTGTGCGAAGTGGCGCACACCTTTAATCCTAGCACATGGGAGGCAGAGACAGGTGTATCTCAAGGTTTGGGGCCAGGTTGGTCTACAGAGTGAGTTCTAGGACAGTCAGAGCTACACAGAAAAATCCTGTCTCAGAAAAAACAACCAACCAATCAAACAGGCAAACAAAAAACTGTCGATGTGTCCTGTGTCAGTTAGGAAACAGTTTGGGCGTCAGTGACCAGCTTATATATCACCCTATATGACTATCTGAATTTCCTTATTTGCTCTTTAGGAATTCATGCCAGTTTCACATGGTGGATAATATAACTAAGATGTCTGAATTGTCAACCTGTTTTTTCTGGCCTACACCACATGTAATGTAGAACTAGGTTCTTACCTGTGGGAGCTCAGTTGAGTACTGACATGTATGGGGATCAACTGTAGGCCAGAAGTTTGTGTTTCCCCACTTCCTGAGATGCCCAAGGGAGAGACTTGCTAATGGTGGTGGTGGGAAGCCCTTCCACAGATGGGATTTACTCATGACTGACATGGCAGTGCTGGGTTGGTCGTTTCCCTAGGAATCCTTGGATCCTTTCCTGAGGACCTCGGGGTGGGGACCTGGCTTTGCAGTCTGTAATTGAAGGTTTGTATTTCTGGAAAAGCCCACAGACATGCATTGGGGTTCTATATCTCCTCAAAGCAAAATTTCTAAGTGTTCTTGCCTTTGAGGTTTTGAAGAAGTGAAGAGCACACCGAAGGAGAAGCCCACCTCTTCCAGTGAGGGTGGGAGGCAGAGTGAGTGCAATTATGCCAACAGCATCCTGAGAGCTTTGTGCAAATTGTGGAAGAGGAAGATTCGGGTTTTATGTGAGCCTCAGAAACATGAATTTCTGAAACTGTGGGTGGGCACTGGGCTGCAATGCCAAGCTAGAGGCGGTGCGGAAGCATCCTAAGACTGAAGAGGCCACACAGGTCATTGGGTAGTAAGCCCCGTGGGCTGAGACATTGACTACAAAGATTTTACCACACTGCCTGGTCCTCCTTTCTCAAGGACAGGAAGAGAGGAAGGGAGAGGCTCAGCTGGGGATGTGGCATTGCCTCGCCCGGCACATGGGAACGACAGGCAGGTCCGCCCACCTCCCCTGAGGTGGTTAGGCCACAGAAACACTGGGGTCCAGGTTAGCCTCACAATTAACAGAGCAGGTGGGACTGAGGGTGAGACGGGGGCTGGAATCGGCCCCATGAGACCCCATCAGAACGATAGGAAACAATATAGTTAAGTATCAGGTTTGTTTTAATGTGTCTCATGTAGCCTAGGCTAGTCTGGAACTTTGAAGTTTTACGTAGCCCAGGTTGGTGTTAATCACGAGATGCTCCTGCCTCAGCCTTTTAAGGGCTAGGCTAACAGGCAGGTGCCACAGCACACAGCCTGTGATTTTGTTTTTGGAGCATTAGGTACTTTCAGGTGAACTGTGAACTGTGGAACTGTCGCTGGCTCCCATGATGAGGTGATTGTCTCTGTGTTTTGGTTAGGGTCACTGTTGCTGTGATGGACATCATGACCAAAAGCAACATGGGGAAGAAAGAGTTTATTTCACTCACAGTTCTGTATAACAGTTCATCATTAAAATCAGTGAGGGCAGGAACTGAAGCAGGGCAGGAACCTGGAGGCAGGAGCTGATGCAGAGGCCATGGAGGAGTGCTGCTTCTTGGCTTGCTCCCCATGGCTTGCTCAGCTTGCTTGCTTATAGAACCAATGACTGCCAGCCCAAGGATGGAACCACCTACAGTGTCTGGACCCTCCCCCATCAATCACTAATTGAGAAAATGTCCTACAGCAGGATCTTATGGAGGCATTTTCTCAATGGAGGTTTCCTCCTTTCAGATAACTCTAGGTCGTGTCAAGTCGACATAAAATTCCCCAGCACGCCCATGCTGTCTTTCTTACTCCCTTTCTCCTTAGGAGCGGTTACAATGACAAAATAGTTATGAAAGTATATCCTTCCAGACTCTTCTGCCTCATTGCTCAGAGGACAGACTAAAGTGCTCTAATCTGCTTGGAGTTCAATTCCAAAAGCATTCTTCATCAGTCAGTACTACAGCCAGCCGCATGGTGGTGGAAGATCAGACATGCTGAGGGGCTTGCCAGAACTACGTGGTCATCATTTGTGCAGTGTGCTCTTGGCGGTGCCCTTGCAAAGAGAAGCCACCCCTGGGTCCTAATGACACAGCACATGGCTAAATAAAAACCTCTGCATTCTCCTTGCAGCGGGAAGATGCCCGAGGTTGACTATGTGGTTCTGTCTGAGTGGTTTGATTGGATCATCAGGAACATTGATGTCTCCATTGATCTGATAGGTAAGGCAGGCTCTCCCTGTCCCTTCCCTGGAGGATCCCCTGGGTACAGCTGGGCTCTATTTGTGAGGTTCCACCATCATGATTCTTTCTCCATCACAGTTTCCCAAAGGCAAGCAGAATTTCTTCTCCCTGTGAAGGAACTCTGGCCATGGTTCCTTAAACTTCCTTCTCCCTGGCCAACTATGTCCAGGCCCTTGATATGTTCTGATCGGATGGCTTTTCTGTGTTGTGTGGGAGGGACAGAAACTGGAGAGTGACTGATGCCGGTGGCTTGCTGGACCCTGTCTGGGAATGGAACTCCTTTAAGCTTCATGACTGTGGGGTTGAGGACCTGGCAATGGAAAGGGGATTGGAGACTGAGCAGGCTTGGGCCAAGGCTCCTGCTATTACTAATAGCCTCTCCACCCAGCCCTGTGTTGTCCTTGTCTTTGCTCTCACATCAGGAGCACGGCAGTCAGAGCCACTTGTGTTTTTAAATCTCAGTTTATCTTCGAACCACTCCTGAAACCTGCTACCAGAGACTAAAGATGAGGTGCAGGGAAGAGGAGAAAGTCATTCCGCTGGTAAGAGGCTAGAGCCACTTCCCCTCTTCTGCTGGCCCTCCCCTCCTTGCCCACCATAACATCATCAGGGTTATTTATAGCAAAAAGTAGGAAGTAGAGCCGAGGGCAAACTCTAGTTTCCTCTGCGGCTTTGGAGTCCTTGTGGGTGCCACAGCTGCTCTATTTCCTGTGGTTCCTGACTCAGGCTTCAGCACACCCATGATTAGAGGGACACATGCATGTACACACATGCGCGCGCGCACACACACACACACACACACACACACACACACACACACACACCATGGATATGTTCATTTGCCCTTGTACAGTAGTTTGTCTTCACACCTGCACACACAGACGCGCACACACACACACACACCATGGATATGCACATTTGCCTTTGTACAGGAGTTCCTCTTTAGCTGTGATGTCACTTCCCCACCTTCCTTCCACTGCCCTTCTCTTGCCCCTAGGCCTCTCACAGTGACACCTGCAGGACAGCACACTGACAATGTTTGTTCCCAATTTTCTTTACATTATGAGCACTTTTAGATTGGTCTTACTTCCTCTGTCCTTCAACATGTTTCCTGGCCGGGCACCTCGGAGTTGTTGGACTGCACACCTTATGTGTACGGCTGTCCTTGAAGCTCTTTTGGGACAGCATGGTGCTCTGGACTCAAGATCGGCTGGGATGGGGGTCCTGAAAGGCCTGTCTAATCCCTAAAGTCCAGCTGAGTTTTGCCTTGCCACAGCCACAGCCACAGCCACAGCCACAGCCTAGGCTGTGCTATGATGGACTTGGCATTTCTGTGCTCTGTTCAACAACTCAAATGTTCCCAAGAAATGCCATGTCTGGAGTCCTTCCAAGCCATTGTCCAAGGGGTTGAACTAATGGTCTTGACAAGGTCTTTAGGACAAGCTTGCCTTCTAGTACTCAGGGGGAGTCCAGTGGGTATGAACAAAGGCGACAGCATGGTTTGTAGGCCAGCTTCTGGGATGGAGGGCAGAAGTTGCTGGAGGAGGTGCCTGGGCAGCTAGCATACTCAGGCTGAATGCTTGAGAGTGTGAGTGGGCAGGGCTTCCCAGCATGGAGGTAACAGTGGCTTGGAGGCCTCTATCTCCTCTCCCTTGTGCTGCCCACAGGAGTGGTCCTTACAGACTGGACAGTCTCTAATGAGTGGTCGACAGGGAGAGCTGAGTAAGGGGAGAGGTTTGATTCAGTCGTCTTGGTGATAAGCCAGCCGGAAGGTATAGTGGCGCTCAGTGCTGGGACACCTATCATTGGTAGCTTTACACTTCTTCATGGTGGACCTAGATCTCCCACTAGAGAAGTGGTAAGAAACGGGAGGTGCCAGGTGGGGAGGTGTGCCTTAACACTCGACTAGGAAAGGCCAGTGGGGATGGGGATGCACTGGCCACGTAAGCCACAGGCTTTTCATACAGCCATGTTGGTTGTTACGAGGTCCTTTGTTCATTCACTTCCTAATAGTCCTTGAGAATTCTCACCCACCCTGTAGGCCTATGAGACCCTTGGTGAGTGGGCTTTTCTCCCTTCCCACTCCCCACAGCCTTTGTGTTTCTGTGGCAGGAATACCTCAGAGCTATTCACCACCTCTATGAGGAGTGGCTGGTCACTGGTAGCCTTTTCCCAGCTGCAGCCCCTGTTCTGGTAAGTCAGCGTCCCTCCAGGAATGGAGACTTTTCTATGGGGAGAAAGCCCAGAGAATGTCGCCCATACCATGGAAAAGAGCTCTTTCTCTCTCTGCCCTGTTTCTGGACACATCTCAGAGGGACTTGCTCAGACTTGAGCAAAGACTGGTTACCTTAGTAACATGTCACCCACACAGCCAGCCTCGCTGCACAGGAGTACCTGAGCTGCCTCTGGACCTTGTTTGCTGGTGGGTGACACAGAGCCCATTCCTGATGGTTAGGTGACTAGTGTCTTCAGAAGGCCTGACAGTGACGGCTCAGGCGGGGCTGAGGGTGTGGAAGTGCCACGCTGCTGCTTTTTTCATGGCCTTAGGCTGTGGGCCCCATAGATATTCTGGCCCTGAGAAGCAGGTGGCAAGGCTGCAGCAGAGACATCTGCACTGTGGAAACGTTCAGAGTTTGTTTTCCTTCCCTGTGAAAAGAAAACCTGAGGGGGTTAGGGAACTAGCAAGGGGTCAGAAGGCTTTCTAGATGTTTGATTCCCTGGCTTAATTCCCAGCATAGCCCCAACTCCCAATTCCAATGAAAAGAAAAGGCACTGATGCCAGGATGGATTCTTTGGTAAAAATTCAGCTGAGAGTGTAGAGTCCTGGACTTGGAGCTATGTGGTTTTGACCCTTGTGGCCTTTCAGCCTCTTCCCCAGGGAGGAAGGAGTCGCTCAGTGTAGCCTGTGACCTATTTGCTTTATTTCTAGGTGATTGAGGCGGACCACGACTTGGAGAAAATGTTAGAACTCTTTGAACAAAACCGGTCCCGGATATTAACTCCAGAGAATTGGAAGCATGGCCCATAGGACTGGACATGGCCACAGTCTAGAAGATGGTGCCAGGAATAGCCTAGCAGGGCCAGGCTAGCTGTTGGGAGCATTTGGAAGTGTCCACTCTCAGGAGGGTCTGTTACATGGTCAGATCTATTTTCTTTATGGTTTTTATTGTGGGACAAATGGCTTTTGTCGTCAGATCCTTGCAGCACACATTCCCCCTGGTGCCCCTCCTGGTGGCTTCCTGAGGCTGAAGCCCTTTGGAAAAACACTTGCTACGTTCTGGTGTTGCTTTAGTTGCTATGCGTCAGGCCACCAATGGGGCAAGGGAGCCCTCCTCCAGCCCAGGCAAGGATTTAAAGCTCAGAGAGGTGTGGGGACTCTTCAAGGTCACATAGCCAGTGCCTAGTGGAGCTGGCACCATTCAGCTTAGGCTGCCTCCTCCTGAGCTATTCCCCTCAGCCCTGCTGCTCTGAGCTCCAGCCCCCCACCCCTCATCTTTGTGAGAAGAGCTGGCAGTATGGATTCCATCCCATTTAACTCCTGGGCAAGTTTCAAGGAGAACCAACGAGACTAGTCTTTGGCACACCTCCACCTCTGTTTTTTGGCTGGAGCCCAGAGTTTTCCTGGCACGAAGGAGCTGAAGCCTCTGCCCCTTTGTCATCTGCACTTCAGTGTCCGCAGGGGAATCCTGCATTGGCCTTGGACGGTGCCAGTGTCTTGAGGGTGAAGGCCCTCCCCAGATTGCTGCCAGTTTCTGTGTCAGAAAAAAGACTTTTGGGTCTTGGACCCTTTGCCCTGTGCTGAGTGAGGCCAAGGGCAGCGAGCTGGGCTCCCAAGCCCATCACTCTCCATCCTTTGTGTGAAGAACAGGGCCTTTGGAATTACTGAGTGTTTGTGCCCCAGGGAAAGAGACATTAGCGGCCTTAATCTTAAAGTGTGTTTCCATCTGAGCGGATGTCTTGGACCACAGAGCATGAAGACATCTCTGTGGATCAGAAAATACCTTAGCTTTGCTGGGCCATCACTGCACACAGAAGGTACAGCTGCTGCTTGAACCAGTTGAGACCAAGGGAAAGGAAGCTATTCCTCTGGGGAGAGTCAGGGTTTGCAAAATGAAGGCATTTGAAATCTTGCTGCTCCTGATGTTCTGGAGTTGGTGGGGTGCATCTGGAGAAGACTGGATGCAGACTCGGAACGGTTACCGTGTACTTTGGAAAAATGCAGCATGGTGGGCTGCCGACGAGTGAGTGGCAAGATGGCTTCGCTCTGCCTCGCCTCTCTGTGGGTGCCTGGAATGCCAGTTGGCCACAGAGAGGGCCAAGAGTCCAGCTGATGATCCCTCCTGTTTGGGCCAATTCTTGGGCCCTTTCTGTAGTACGAGGGATAGCAGCTAAGGGGACCATCCATCGGTTCTTACAGTCCAACAGCGGTAAAGCATAAACCAAGAGGCAGGAACCTTTGTGCCAGCAGTCCCGGCGTGGGAACATCTTTAGAGTTTGCAAATAAACAGTCCAGCACCTGCCCCTCTGCTCAATCAGAATACTTGTTTCGGAGAGAAATGTGATTTTTTTTTCTGCAGTAGCCAATAAATTATACATCTAAACCCCGATGTTATTTTTCTCTTTCATCTTCTTTTCTTTTTTGAATCAGAGTCTTACTGTATAGCCCAGATTGGCTTCACATTTCCTACATAGCCCAGGCTGGCCTTGACCTCTTGGTAGTCTTTGCCCCAGCCTTCTGGGTGCTGAGATTGTAACGTGAGCCACTATGTCTGCCTTTTTTTGTTCATTTTTAATTTAATGAAATTCTGTTTTTATTTTTTATGTGTTTTGCCTGTACATACATGTGTGCCTGGTGACCATGGAGGCCCGAAGAGGGCATTGAATCCCTTGGGACTGGAGTTATAGGCAGTTGTGAGTTGCCATGTGGGTGCTGGGAATTGAACCTAGGTCCCTAGAAGAGCAGCCAGTGCGCTTAACCACTGAGCCATCTCTAGCCCCACGTGTTCGTTTTTAAAATGCCATGTTTTCTAACAGTGCGCATGGTCCAGAAAGAGCTTGTTGTCCTTATACCTTGACACCTCAGATAGGAAACCATCTACAGCAGTGGCCAGGGTTGTTTGCAGAAACTTTCCAGCTCAGAGATCACTGCTATCTATCAGGCAGATCTGGTAGGGGTAGGGGTTATGGACCAGTTACCAGCACTAACATTTCACAGCCAGTAAAGGGCAGGCAGCACAAGGGAGGCTGTAGGGCTTAGTTTTTAGACACAGACGGCACTCCCTAGGGCTGTCCCTGAGTGGCTGGGAGAGCATGGTAGAGGCTGGCATCCCTGAAGAGCCAGCGTGCACTTGCTTTAACCCCAAGACTGATGTAAAAGCAAGGCACATGAGCACCTGCATCTCCGTACCCTGTCCCCAACTGCTATGGATGTCGCCTGCTAAGGCTCTTCACGCCTCATGCTTGAGATCTATCAGCTGCAGAAGCAGGCACTGCAGGCAGTGTGGGCAGGTCGGAAGAGCCAGGTAGCTGCCAGGCCAGGCCACACTCCGACTGACCAAGGATTAGCAGGGTCAACAGCTGGCAGACCGTTGGGCTACGTTCTGCACTGTCTCAGGATCCCCGTGGGACTGGCTCAGGGTGGTCCTGTTCACAGATGTACCCTTTGCAGAGTCTCTTCCTCACCCCAGCTCCTTCCCTGCTTCCTGGGGTCACCTCTCAAATGAACCACTTACATCCAAATCCAAACAGACAATCCCTTCTTTTCTTCCCCCACCCCTCCCTCCCTTGCTGCTTTCCTCACACCCAGGACTTTTGAAGTTATCCTTCCAGCCCCTCATTCCTTCCAGCTGGGTCACATTCACAAACGGCGCTTTGGAAGGGTCACTTCTCAAACAGTTCTTTGTGAAAAATGACCTGTGGCCAAATACATTTGGGACACCCTCTGCCAAGCAAGGTCCCTTTGCTTCTTGCCTCCTGGATCTTTCAGACTGAGTAGCAGGCAAGTGGCGTTTGGCCTTCTTTGAGGGACAGAAATGGATGGTACTTCCAACCTCTTGGACTTCCTAGATAAAGACAAATTATTTTGATTTTGAATTATATATATGGCAGCGTAATCTGTGTGGTACTCCACATGTGGACAGAGAGGGTCTTGGATGCCCTGGAGCTGGAGTTACGTGTGGTTGTGAGCCACTGAATGTGGGTGCTGGAAATTAAATCTGGGTTCACTGTTTAATCCTGCGTTTTCCTAAGGTCTTCAAGTCAACTGTGTTTCAAAGCTCCTTGGTTGGGTAAGGTGAAGCAGGCAATCTAGGGGGAGTTCAGTAATGTGGGGCTCTTCTGGATTAGGCTAGGCACCCCCTCTTCAAATAACAATGGGAGACCTAGCTCCTTTATATGCACATACAATACACATCCCTCTGTAACCAGGTAGCCAATCTTGGTCCACCACCTGGGGCAGGTTGCACACACTCTCCATGAAACAATGGGATAAGCTCCTCCCCTAACAACAACTAGACAGTTTCTATTCAAATATATTCCCAGTGTGTCTGCTGCGAGTCAGGTATGAGAGACACAGGTCTGTCACCTGAGGAAACCTGACTTCAAGGCATGGTGTGCCCTGTCTCTTGGCGCACCAGTGGGATAGAACTTGGTGCCCAAATCCTTGCAGGCTTCCTACCCCTCCTTTCGCTGCGCTGAGGCTATGTCCCTAACCAGTCCTTTGGACAGTATGGCTGTGCTCCAGGGTCTGGTCCTGCTTCCTCCCGTCATACCATCTGGATGCTGGACCATCGCATTCCATCTCCTGGGGATCCCAGACGCCCCGCTGTTCTCCCAAGGTCTGTTTTCTGGAGAGGAGTCAGACTCCTTGTAGTATCCTGCAGTCTCCAGAATGATGCCCACAGTCCGTGGAGTGTGTGGATGTGTTCAGAATGAGTGTCGGTGTAGGTGGGTGGTCTGGGTGGGAGTCCACACGTGGCTGGAACCATTACCATGAAGGAGGAGGAGCCCCAGAGTGGAACATTGTAACATGGACAGAGGGGGAACAGAGGGGAAGGGTTTTGCATATAGAGCCAACAGGAATTCCCAGAAACGGGGACTGAGGGAGTCTCCTCTAGAAAGGGAGTGAACAGGTTCAATCTCACAGAACGTTTCAGTGGCAGAAGACAAGCCCAGGATCCAAGTGTCAAGTTCAGCGTACAACTCTGAGTGTCCCACGGCAGGAGTTTCCTCATTCTAGGGTGGACTCTGTGACAAGGAACAGTGGCGGCAGGGAGCCAGCAGGTGGCAGTGTAGGCTTGAGTGTGGACAGTGCTGGACGGCAGACCTACATTTCTCCAGCAGGGACATGGAATTTCCAGAAGGTGCCTGTGGGTCCATCTCACAACTGCCCCCCTCCCGCTTGTGTAGGATGACACCCCAATTTCAGGGCGTGATCTTGGGGTCTCAGCTGATGCTAGGGCACTGAAATTCTGGTGAAAGGGAAACATGTTCAAGAAAGGAAGTCAGGCTCCTTACTGTAAAGAGGTCACCAGGCAAAGCCTTCATCTGAAGGGCGATGGGAAAGGGGAGTGCTTTGCCGGGCGACGGTGGCGCACACCTTTAATCCCAGCACTCGGGAGGCAGAGGCAGGCGGATCTCTGTGAGTTCGA